>NC_140174.1:84893005-84930505 GCF_963971535.1 Notolepis coatsorum | reverse complement strand
GGCACATGGTGGCCTATATATGCATGGTTGTGTAGCATATGCAAAATTCCATTGATTACAGCACACACACAATCAAATATATAGCACATGGTGATGCCTCTGCCTCTATAAAATGCAACTATCGATTTGAACATGCATGTGTGTACATAGCAGTCACAATAGCATTGATTACAGCACACACATACACATCAAAGGGCATGGACACACACATCAAAAGGGCACCTTTGAACTTCGCAGCGCATGGTGAGGCCTATATATGCCTTATCCAATAATAATGTAGCTGTAGCATGCTATCGATTTGAACATGCATGTAAAACACACAATACACAATACAAATTCACATTGCATTCGTCAACCTGACTTACCCTTCGCCCCTCGACGACCACCACCGCGTCCCCCGTCGGACTCGTGAGATGAATCGGAACCATAATACCTCCGACCCAGATCGATATCCTCGTCAGATGATTCCGGAGCTATAATCAATGCATACCGGCGTTGGTTGGCGAACTAACGTTACATATTCACAGTATACAATGAATCAATTAGCGTTACGTAAATCATCATCCAATATAAACACGTTTCACACACACACAATCCTTACCTGGTGGTTCCCAATCGGCGCTCCCATCAGATTCATGGGCCGTTGAATCGCTGTCCGAGGACTCGGCTGAAGATATCTGCACAGAAGCCACCTTCCTCTTCCTCGAACTGCGACGGGGAGAACCGCTCCCGGTCCCGGGGCGAGACACGTCGCTGGGCCCAGCGACGGTATCACGGCTCTCTCCGATCGGAGCTACCAAAGGTCCGGTCGTTGGTGCTGCTGCTGGAGCTACCAAAGGTCCGGTCGTTGGTGCCGCTGCTCCAACCGCGGGTCCAAACGCCAGCTTCGTTTGAACAAACCGATCCGCTGTCGGTTTGTCACCTCTCTTACCTACACTACGTCTCCTCATACGGAACTAATAATCTAAATGGAACTACTAACTGATCAAACTACTATTACTACTACTGAAATATACTACCTAGACTACACACTAATCCCTCACAATAGTACTACTACTTAGCACGACTAAGTACTTTCTAAAGCACAGCTGAAACCTTACAATTATTCTGATACTACCACTATACTGTATAACACTATAAATATAGACTATAGGCTGATCTCAATTCAAATATCTCTCTCTCAATCTCTCTCTCTCTATCGCTCTATCTATCTCTCTCTCTCTCTCTCCATCCAAAACCTCGTCGATTCTGGGATCCCGCTAAACTTTTATACCTGTACTCACACTGGTCAGGTATGCTGGCCAATCAAAAGCCAGATTCATTGTGGGGGGCAATATTCATTACCTTGTGATACAGTGTTAGAAAATAGGGGGACACTGCCACCTAGTGTAATTTGAGAGGAAATGCAGTTTCCTGTTCAAACTCTCTGCAAAAAGTTCCGCGGTGAAGTTCAGACGGGGAAAATCGAAAAAAGATGTAAACAGAACAAAGACGAGTTACGGCGTCCTCGGCACCTTTAGCAAGGCTCTGAATGACGTGAAAAAGCGTTTTCCGGCACCCAAAGTGTTAAGAATAGTATAGTATAACTTGAGATTGTATAATATAGCATGTACAGAAAGACCCAGTGCCTCATCCGTAGCTAACTTTTTATTGCACTACCACAGGACCTAGCATGTCCTACCATGCTCTGTAAATAACTTATGTACATATACCGATATGCCCTACTCTGTTTACTTGTTTTATTGCACAATGTCGTTCTATTGGATTCTATTATATGTTATTACTATTGTATTATGCACATCGTTGCGGGCAAGACCACCCGCATTTCATTGTATACTCGTATGCCGTGACAAATAAAACTCTTGACTTGACTTGACACCATCATATCTCACTCTGAACTAGAACTGTCCGTGCATGGTTTTATTTCCTCTAGGCTTGACTACTGCAACTCACTTTTCACCTGTCTCACCAAATCATCCACAGAAAAACTACAAATGGTCCAAAATGCTGCAGCCAGGCTACTCACAAGGTAAAAAAATCATGTCACATCACTCCCATTCTGGTATCCCTGCACTGTAAACCCGAATAAGTTTCCAGAACTTAAAAAAATTTACGTAATCTCATGCCTCAAATTTTTTAAGTTGATCAACTCAAATGTTTTCAGTTACTCTGACTTACAGTTCTCAAGTGGAGTCAACTAAAATATGTTCAGTTACTGTGACTTACAGTTCTCAGTTAAGGCAGTTCAAATATGTTCAGTTACTGTGACTTAAGGTTCTCAAGTGGAGGCAACTCAAATATGTTCAGTTACTGTTGTGAAGGATCAGATTAAACCGAATATATATATTTATTTATGGATATATATTGAATAGTATTTGTATATCGTTTGATATCCCTTGTATATTCCTTGTACATATACACGGAATATTCCTTTATTCTACTACAGCCCATAATAGTTCATTCTCTTATTGGACAAAAGGACCAGGCGCCAGGGACCAGCCCCTGGCGTTCAAGTTCAAAGGTACCGACGAGACATGCCCTTACTAGCCCCGGCTCCGCGCAGGAATACGGCTACCGAAAGCAGAGTGGCACTATTTGTCCACCGTGCATATAAATATGGCGCAAGAAATGTAGAATTCCTCTTAGTCCTTTACCCTTCTACCCAACTAAGTAACAGAACGTGAAGCCTCACCCCACGATACCGCGTGCGGTGTAGTATGGCCTGTTTGGCCTTAGAGTAGCATTGAGACCTCGTGCGAATTAATAGCTGAATTGCCAGAGTTCGGCACCGTATTTCTATTAAGTAATAATAGTCTATTATGTATGGTGCATCATGCGGTTAGAGTTCTAAAGTGAGCAGCACCCCCATCGCTTCCTCGTGTTATCTAGAGTCTTAACCAGGTTGGGCAGACCACACGTGGTGCTTTCATCCGAGGAGTTCTAGGCGAGGACCGAGTGGACCTGTACATTGGATTACCTACCCGACGACTGCTGAGCCCTATGCGGCATGGAATATATATTTGCTTTGGTACTTTGATTTGTGGAGCGGATAATCGCCAACACCGGTGAGTGTTGGATCTACCCCGAAAGGAGTCAAGGTGAGACGGCGCTCAGACCAGACTGAGGTCGCCTCGCTTCTTCTTCACTGTGGAGCTACAGCTACAGCTACAGCCTACAAGAGAGCCAAGGTGTATTCATCTGTGGATCAAGATTCTACTGCACTGTCTTCTGTACGTGAAGTCTCCCTAGACATCATTGACCAGACGGGATACAGCCGACGGCTCTCCTACCCCCCCTACTGGCTTACAACCGGCGGGACCCCTTCAGTATATTATCCAGCTATAATCATTAAGTGACCATAGATATAATTCCCTAAGAGCCAGGTTGTATACTTGCTCCCTGCGTAACCAGAGATTGGACATTCAGTGTTGATTTGCCTACGAGTACTCATTTGCCTTACAAGAGCATTCAAATCATAAATGCAATGGTGAATATTATATCGTCGCCGTCGGGACAAAACCTCATAACTCCAAAACACCAACTTTTCAGGAGATGAAAAAAACGACCTGGTTTTAACAGAATTGAACACCATGTCACAATAGTTGGTACAATGTCTTCATAAATGGTTTGTTACTTGCAGGTATCAATACATTATTAATATTTTACTCTGATAACGTTCAAATGGAGTTATCAGGTTTTGTAAACAAATGTTGTAAGTGACAATTCCAGCAGGAATTGTCACTTACCCTTTCTGCTGAAAAACAACGTTATATCTAAGCCAATGTTATACTGTAGGAGTGCGGTAATCCGATGCACAGACTGAGTCGCTGATGCAAAACCTTTTACTTTCACTTTTAAACGACGTCATTAAAAGGTGCCAGTTTCTAGCTCAATACTGCTACCTACTGACACAACTTAGTAATTATTACAAGATGATTTTACCAGTAAAGTAGTTATGAAAAAAGGGGGAACCAACACTCCACACACACACACAAATAGATTTGATTTCAGACAAATTTATTACTTAAACAATTGGGACAATAAAGATCTAAAAACCACAGGCTACAATACAACCAAGCCTGCATTACCAATAAACAACCAATAACAATAACAACCAGGCCTGCATTATGGGCAATTCAAAATAGGGGAACCAACACACTCCAGGGGTACCACGCGCGCACACACACACACACACACACACACACACACACACACACACACACACACACACACACACACACACACACACACACACACACACACACACACACACACACACATTTTAGATGCTTTATTTATGTCCACAGTAGTACATTAAGGACATAAACACTAACAGTGCAATTATCTCATTGGGAGTTATTCAATTACGTTTGTGACTGCTGTGATTCACCGTACACAATACAACTAAATAATGTGATATCACAGTAATTTCTTACAATTTGAAGTCGTGAAATTACAACAATGTATTGTACTACCAGTGCTGTGAAATTACAACACATTGCTGTGAAGCCATTCACAGTAAATAGTTGTAAACCAAAATATTGCCAGTAATTTATTGTGACTTTACGGTGAAAAATCTTACAGTGTTGTATAATACAATATTGACACAGATGATGTTTCAAAAACAGATACAATAGCATTTCCGTAAAACTATATCTATGGGTACAAAAAGCAACGCTGTCTCCAAATAGAGCGGCTACCAATAATAGCAGATATAGAGCAATACCTTGCTAACTGTTTAGCCTTTCTTTTGGATATGTGGGCCATCTGAAGGCCCCTAACCACCAGCCCAGTCTGAACCCTGTCTAAACAGACTATAAGTCACAGCCATAAGAACAAATTAAATAAATTAAATAAAAACAAGAGTGACCAAGAGAATATTAATAATGAAAAACGGTGGTGCCGTCCTCAACACCGATCTTCTTGAGCAGCGTTGACTGCATCTCCTCTGCGACAGTGCCCTGGGCAAACAGAATGACACACGGAAAAGAGACAATCGACAAATGGCCATAGCTTGGTAACAAGTAACATCATTGTTGTTCTTAAGCACAGGGAAAGTTCACCCCCCTCCCCTTTTACAGGTATATAAGGTATTTCAGGTAGATTTATTCCATCTATTCACAACAATTAATGGTTAGTGTATTGTGTCCATACCTGTCTAGTGTTCAAGATGGTCATAAAAGGTGTGGAAGTCTTTCGGGATAACCTCTTTGAGTTCTTGGAGGTGTCTGTACTTATTTTCCTTGATCTTCTGGCGCCCTGTGTAGAGTGACGTGACTGTCGGCCGGTCTGTGCTGGTGGTTCGGAGCTGGTGTTTTGGCATTGGAGTCCAGCTGTCCGAGTGCTGGGTCTTGAAGTCCATCGTCCCATTGATGTTGTACCTAATAACATACAAAAAGACAGAGGTTGGCTGAGTTTGAATGCAACCATTGACACAGTATCAACAACAAAATATACTTTTACAAAACAAGTTATGGCAACATGTGTGTGACTTGTGACCTTGGTGAGAGGGACAGGAGGGATGGTGAGAGGGTTGGTAGTCACCTGATGGCTCTAATATCATGCACGGTGGAGTCTCCAGGTACGCTCCCTGGGCGGATGGACTTGCAAAGCCTCAGTTTGCTGAAGTCTTGGAAGAAGGTGTGGTCGACATACTTGACCTCATATGGGTTGGGCCTGGACCGGGCTTTCTTCATCAGGGCAGCATATTCAGCTGGGACATAGATGTCTTGGTTCTTCAGACGCCTCTCAATGACACTGTGCACAGAGTCACATTCCATCTGTGTGTGTCCCTTCTCCAGGAACTTCTGAGTGACTGCCTTTTTCTTCTCTGTGGAGAACTTGAGAAGAGCATTGCTGAGCACCGAATTGCGGTTTTGGTACCCACAACCATCACTCCACAAAATGTACTCCTCATACTCATGCTCGGAGAGGAAATCTGTGATACAGGATGCAAATTCACTGGCGGACAGACCTGCCTCCCCTTCATGCCAGACATAGCATGTGGCATTGTGCGTAGCCATGTTGTACAATGTGAAGTTGTGCACAGCGAGTTTGGTCTTGTAGTAGAGAGCTGATGCTTTCAACCTGGGGCAGAGGAGGACAGCTTGCAGATCCATGCAGGCGACCATGGTCTTGTCATCCATGCAATCTTTGTCTTGTGCTTTAGCTGCACGGGCCTCTTCCTTTTTGGTCAAGTGGTCCTGCCAATCATCATCTGGCAAATTTCCAGCCTTGAAGGAGCAGCATGTGTCGCATTGATCCTTTTTTGGATGGAAAAGACCCAGGTTCTGCTGCTTAAACTCCTCATTGAACACCTGCCTAGATAGCACTGTCAGCCCCTTCTCCTCAGCTGCACGCTGGTACACTCTATGGAGGTCAATCAGGGACTGGAAGACAGGCTCCAGGTACTCCTTGGATGAACTTGACCTGCAGTAGTGGGAGGGCAATTTAGGGAGATCCTTCAGGAATGTCTTGATGTACTCACGAGCCTCAGATCTGTCACTGAGACCTGCAGTCTTCTGTGTTTTTTTGTCTTTCACCCAGTTAAGGGCAGACCAATCTCGTATTCCCAGAGTAGTCAAAAACATACTTTTACATACTCTCTTTCTCTGCCCATCTACTTTTAAAAAGAACCAATTCATAATTGTCCGTCTGGTATTGTCAACCCCCCTTTTCCTCTGTACTGGCGTCACATCTACCAAACCACGGACATACATTTTCTTCTCTTCCCAGTTCAATTGTTCCCAAAAGAATTTAAAAATCTTCTCCCTGTCCGCTTCTCCAATCTCACTGCACTTTGAATGTGCCGCTGATTTAGGGCATCTTGGTCCCATCACCCGGGGGTCCTTGGTTACTTCCTCCTGGTCTCTCTTTGCAAGGTAGGGCTGTCCCCTCATTCTTCTCCTTTTCTGCACACTTTTCTTCCAATTACCTGGATTTCTCCGCTTTCTTCCACCAACTTTCTCATGCTCTGAACCATTGTGGGAATCTTTAACAACAACAAAAACAACAAAGATTAGTGTGTGCATCTGTCAATCTTCCATTGTGACTGCTGCTGTGAATGACATGTGTCTATCCACTCATTAAGACTCATACATGTAATAACAATTCCTGATTAACACATTCACCTGTGTCCGCTTCTAACTCCTCTCTCTCTCCGCCCTCTCTCCTCACATGCTCCACTGCCCCCTCATCCTCTGCTGTAGGGACAAAACAAACAACAAAAACATGATTGTGTGTCTTGACAGCTGCTGTGGAGGGAAAATGTGTCTTCTGTGAAATGTGTATCCACTCATTAAATATTGTGTTATAAATGACTGATTCACACATTTTCCCTACCTGTGTCCTCTTCCAAATCCTCTCTCACTCTGCCCTCTCTCCTCACACGGTCCACTGCCCCCTCATCCTCTGCTATGGGGGAACACAATGCATGATGATGAGTGTGTCTAATCTGTATTATCACTGAGACAGCTGCTGTGGAGGAAAAACATGTGTGTGTGTGATGTGAAATGTTATGTGTATCCACTCATTAACTGTATCCACTCATACTGATAAACACAACACCTATACCTGTGTCTGCCTCCAACTCCCCGCTCTCTGCTTCCTCATCGCCCTCTGAGGCTGCGCTGGGATGATAGGAGCTGCCTACTTCCTCTTCATCAGATGTGTTGTCAGATGCTTCTTTAACTGTCCCTGCCAATTTATGCCTAGCCCTAATTGCCTCTGTGTAATTAACATTGACCAGCTGGCACATTTCCTCCAGGGACACAGACATGTCTACTGCAAAAAGAAACAAACCAGGTCATATCAATTAGTTTAGTTAGTCTTTCTTGGACATGATCTTACAATAACTATCAAACTAAATTAGTGATTGCATTACATGCAGCTGATGATTAGTAGCTAGTTAGAGACAGATCAGTTTTCAATTCAGTTCAGTTCAATGCAGTTCAACTGCCAGTGCAGTGCAATAACTAAATAGTTAAATAATACAAAATAATTTGTTTAAAAGAAATAAAAAAATAACAGTAAAATGTAATTTATTTCAAAGATATGTCCTTTAAAGGTTCATGCTTCTCCCATCTCTGGCTGACTATGCAGCGTTTTGTAATTGCTGAGGCTTTTTTTTGTTTAAATATCAAAATCATCTGGCCATCCTCAGAGCGAGAGAGAGAGGCAGAGAGAGAGAAGGAGAGAGGGAGAGAGGCAGAGAGAGAGGCAGATAAAGAGAGAGAGGGAGAGAGAGAGAGAGAGAGAGAGAGAGAGAGAGGGAGGCAGAGAGAGAGAGAGAGACGCGACTCGAGCCACTTTGAGCTGCAGTTCGAGAGAGAGAGAGGCAGAGAGAGAGAGAGAGAGAGAGAGAGAGAGAGGCAGAGAGAGAGGCAGAGAGAGAGAGAGAGACGAGAGAGAGAGACGCGCGACTCGAGCCGCTTTGAGCTGCAGTTAGAGACAGAGAGAGAGGCAGAGAGGCAGAGAGAGAGAGAGAGAGAGAGAGAGAGAGGGAGGCAGAGAGAGAGAGAGAGAGAGGGAGGCAGAGAGAGAGAGAGACGCGACTCGAGCCACTTTGAGCTGCAGTTAGAGAGAGAGGCAGAGAGAGAGGCAGAGAGAGAGGCAGAGAGAGAGAGAGAGAGACGCGCGCGACTCAAGCCGCTTTGAGCTGCAGTTTCTGTATGAAAAGTGCTATACTAATAAAGTGTATTATTATTATTACACTACATCGTTCAGGGCTTAATTGTGACAGCCTTTCTCTCATCAATCACCATTAAAATAAGCGTAACGTTGTCATGTTTTCAACACCTTCCTTCACAATTTTCTACCGTTCAATGTCCTAAAGAACCACTTCGATCTATTCATAACGTGACAATCAGACGTATCGACCGGTAGGCATACACTGCATAGTTTACATGAGTTTGCAGGCTATGGGTAATTTGAAAACAGTTTATAATATTGATCAACTTACCTCAGACCTCTGCCTCAGATGAAGTCGCGGGAAATTCTGTTCCTTTCTTCGCGGGCTGAGAGGGGTGTGTGTTTGTGTGTGTGACCAGCTGGAGACCCGCGTGCAGGTTACAAGGTTTTGACAGACAGATTTGAGGGCGAATAGAGTTAGGAGGTTTAGACAGATGATCGGTTTAATGCTTTCCCATTGTTTAAACTTTGTAAAACCCACACACACATATGCAGGATGATTTACGGAGTTGATTTATAAAAAAAAAAAAAAAATGAAAAATGGAGTTATGAGGTTTTGTCCCGACGGCGACGATATGTACCTTTTGCTATATATTAAATATTTGATTATTACCTTTGTGTGGACCTGGTTTCATGGTGGGAAAGTGTTCATCATATTTAGATATTGTGTACTGTATGGCCAGTAGTTAAAGTACATAAAGCGGTAGTGGTTTAATGATACCATACTTATCAATACAGTCAGGGAATTGTATCCCTCAGTTACAATTGGTCCTTCGAGCCGGATGGTAATTAGTGTAATATTAATATAGTGGTATTAATATTGAAATGGCCTATGATGAACACTCCACGAAACGGTCCTCCTAAAGTAGAACGCCCGCAGCGTAGACGACAGCCACCTCAGTACTTAGAGGATTACGCTGCCAGTATACTACCTAGCCTTCTACAAACGGTAAACGCGGTAAAAGTAGAAAGTAAAATTATGTCCGACCCTATCAATCAGGATACCCCGACCACAGAGGCCCTAGTGGGTTCTAATGTAACTGACCAAGCTCACGGTGGGGACCAGGAGGGAACTGACACGACTTTACCCCCCGCCAAGACCGAAGAAGTAGTCCCCCAAGAGCTCCGGGAGGAAGACAACCCTTCAGAGATGGAACTCTGCACGGAACAAGATGAGGAGAGCGCCGAGGAGATAGAACTCCAGGACTCCCCGCAGGGGAACGCATCCCCGACCGGTACAGCCAGGAGCGGCTCACCTCTACAAGCGTCTTCCCCCAGCGAGGCGGAGAGGATGCTGTCACAGGCGTTCTTCGCCAGCCTGACAGCCTCTACCGAACGCGATCGACTTCAGGGTGAACGCGATCGACTTCAGGGTGAACGCGATCGACTCCAAGCACAGACGCTTAGCGAGCGCGAACAACTCCAAGCGCAGCAACGGAGCGAAGAAGAGCACATACGTCTGGAGCTGAGACGCCTTCAGACGGAAGAGAATATGGCAAGAGACCGGGCCGACGCCCAGCGCGCCGCTGCCGGTGCCCAAAGAGAAGCAGATCTCACCAAGCGCGAAGCCGAGCGCGACAGACTACAAGCGCAGCTAATGGAGCAGCTGATCACCAGGGCAACACCCCCTCCCTCCACAAGGGGTTCCAGGGCCTCGTCAAGACACACGTCAAGGGCACCCTCCCCTAACCGATTAAGCGACCCTGAGCCCGACCGCCAGAGAGAGTCTACACCCCCCTCCGAACTCCTTCCCCGACCGGTCCAAGTGAGACCCAGCTACAAGGAAGGAACAGCGGACACCGCGGAGAGGCTAAATAGACGACTACAGGATCTAGGAGACCTGGCAGAAGAAGAAGAGGGAGAAGAGGAGAGTCAAGCCCGACAACAGCACATTGCTCCCCAGGACCAGGAGGTCCAGTACAGCCCAGGCTATACCCCCGCGGCTCTGCGCTACAGACCCCCGACTCGACTCACGGGTGAGCATGACGCACGACCAGTCCCGAGGAATAGCACCTGGACCAGCGGGCCATGGTACCCCGCCAGTACCAGCCCACCGAGAGGCGTAAGAGGAGACTCGCCCAGGAGGCCTCTCTTCCAACGCTCACCGATGTGCCAGCCATCCACGGCGTCATACATTGGCACACCGACGTTTCCAGACTTCACCCATGAGAACCGAGCACAGTACACGGAGCTACGGATGTGCTTAGAGACAATGATGGTGGATGTAGCTGATGAACGCCACAAGTATGCGATCCTATTGAAGCACCTGAAAGTACCCAGAGCGCACAACATAGCGCTGGCCTATGCCACCTCTACTACCCCATACACCGCGGCTCTAGCAGCACTAGACCAAAGATATGGACGTATATGGGATTACGTAATACAAGAGATAAGGCATATTGACCGCCTACCCCCAGCAACAGACAATCGCTCACTAGACGACCTGTCTATCAAAGTACAATCCCTGGTAGGGATGCTGGGGGCGCAACGAGAAAAGGGTATGCACGAACTATACGCAAACTCGAACGTCGAGAGGATTTTAGAGAAGCTGCCGCCCGCCCAACAGGAGCGCTTCAGGCGGCAAAGAGACCACCGTGATCCTAACGGTCCCGAGCCATCCCTCCTAGACCTAGCCGACTTCCTGGCGAGAGAAGTCAGCAGCCTACGGCTGGATACGTTCGTGCGGAGCACACCCAGCTCCAGAGAGGGAACTAGGAGAGTAAACGATGGCCGAAGATCGGTGACTGTCATGCACCAATCAGAATCAGTACCGAGCAGCAAGAACCACAGTACCCCCTCGATGAAAGAGAAGTGGAAGATGGTGTGCCCGTACTGCGAGAAGGAACACTGGTTGTCACAATGTGACCAGTTCAAGAAGATGACCGCTGAAGAAGTGAGTCACTGGATAAAGTCCAACAGGCGCTGTTACCGATGTGCGCGCAGTCACATGGCAGCCGAGTGCCGCCTAAAGAAGAGGTGTAGTCGGTGTGACAGAGCCCATCTGGATGTCCTACACGACAGTAACAAAAGAAAGCCTGCACCATCCAGCAGCACAAAGGCAAGTGTCATGTACATTGACCCCGCTAGCAGCAGCGGCGCCCAGGTGCTCTTAAAGGTGGTCCGTGTAACACTGAGTTACCAAGATAAGATCATGGACACTTACGCCGTCCTTGATGACGGGTCAGAGAAGACCCTTCTCCTCGCGTCCGCTGCGGCCCAGCTGGGGCTACGGGGGAGCGAGAACCAGATGACTATTCGGACAATAAGACGAGATCTAAAGACGATAAAGGGCGAGAATGTCTCCTTCACTATCGCAGCAAGCGGGCAGCCCGAGAGACGGTACAGGATTACTAATGCTTTCACCAGCCAAGAAATAGGACTATCGCAGTACACCTACCCCATCGCCAAGCTGATGGAGAAATATGTGCACCTGCGTCAACTCCCTATCCCGCTCATAGACGGTGCCACCCCGACCCTGCTGATAGGCTCCGACCATGCAGACCTCATAGTCCCGATAGACCGGGTCCATACAGGACCCAGAGGTTGTCCTGCAGCAGTCGAGACCCGCCTAGGATGGACATTACAAGGCCCCCTCGCCAAGTCTCTTAACCGAACAGCAGCCACTAGCTGCCTCCACTCCAGAGCGACAGAAGGAGACACCACACTCCTGCAGCATGTCGAGAGGCTATGGACACTAGAGACAATGCCCTTTAAGAACGAAAAGAAAGACATTCGTTCTAAGGAAGATATCTACGCTATAGCCCTCCTCGAGCACGGGACAAAGAGAGTCAACGTCAACGGAGTGATGAGATACGCAACTCCACTCCTGAGGCGAGAGGGAATGCCCACCTTTCACGCCACAAAAGAGGCGACGGAGCGGTATCTATTGAACACAGAGCGGCGCCTAGCCAAAGACCCCGCTCAAGAAGCTGTGTACCGCGCTGAGATTAACAAACTAATCACAGCGGGACACATAAAGAAAATTGACTGGTGACGTCGTGCGCTGCTCCGCGCCTCCCTGATCAAAGACGGCTTTGATCTCCGGCAGCGGGCCAGCAGCGACCCCCCAGTATTGCGAAAACCCGTCGCAGAGGACCCAGCAGCAGATGAAGAGGTCCAACAAAGTGTGACAAATAGTTTCTACGTGGACAACTGTTTACAAAGCGTCTCGACGCCAGAAGAAGCCGAGGCTCTCCTACTCAAGCTCCGCGCCTCCCTGATCAAAGGCGGCTTTGATCTCAGGCAGTGGGCCAGCAGCGACCCGCAAGTACTGCGCAGCCTCTCCCCCGATGATAAGGCAGCGAGCAGCGACACCTGGATGACGACCATCCCAGGAGAAGCCCAAGAAATGACACTAGGACTAGTCTGGCGCTTCAAAACAGACTCGCTCCATTATAGACACAAACCCCTGACCAAGGAGCAGGGAAGGTCGACGGCAATACCGACCACCAGACGGAGTGTATACAGAACACTCGCCAGACAATATGACCCGTTGGGATGTATTCTACCTTACACCACCAGGGCAAAGATGATTGTAAGAGCGCTATGGGACAAAGACCAGGGCTGGGACGATCCCATACCCGAACACCTTGCATCCACATGGAGAGAGTGGGAGACGGAACTCCGCTCACTCCCAGGTGTTAATATACGCCGCAGCTACTTCCCACCCACAGTGAGGCCAGAGACATGCAAGATCGACCTGCACGTATTCAGCGACGCCTCCGAAGTAGCCTACGGTTCGGTGGCTTACTTGCGTGCCCGAGAGGAGGGAGGAGAAATACATACTGCTTTCATCCTGGCTCGCTCAAGAATAGCCCCACGCAAGCAACAATCTATCCCGCGTCTAGAGCTCTGCGCAGCCCTAGCAGGAGCGCAGCTCGCCACGTTAATCCAACGTGAACTCACCATCCCGGTGCAAAGAACAATCTTGTGGTCAGACTCCACGACCGTACTCACATGGATCCGGTCTGATTCGTGCAGATACAAGGTCTTCGTGGGAGTCAGAGTCACCGAGATTCAAGAGTTAACAGAAGTAACCAGCTGGAGGTATGTGGACACCAAACACAACCCAGCTGACGTCATCACCCGGGGAATGTCCCTGGATGACCTCACCCGTCACAACCTCTACAGTGACGGGCCAGAGTTCCTCAAGCTCCCCGAAGAAGAGTGGCCTACACCCACCCCACGGGAGGCGAGTAAAGAGGAGGCAGAGAACAAGAAACCTATGTTCTGTGGGTTGACACACACACTCGTCCCCACAGACCCTGTTCTAGACGATTGCCTCACCCTAGAGAGTGCGCAGCTAAAGACATTTCTGTGGCACCACCCAGAGGTTCAGCCCACAACTGACATTTCAGCAGCTGACTACGAAGAAGCAGAACTCCTTCTACTACAACGAGCCCAGAGAGACTCGTTCCCCGATGAGCTAGCCTGTCTACAGGGAGCAAAGCCCGTCCCATCAGACAGCAGACTGCTCCACCTAGCCCCCGAGAGCGACGCCCATAATCTCATCAGAGTGGGTGGTCGTCTGTGGAGAGCCCCAGACCTACCGGATGACGTTAAGTACCCGATAGTCTTGAACAGCCGACATAAGGTCACAGAGCTGATCATAAAGAAATACGACGAGGATGTGCACCACGCAGGGGCAGAGAGAGTCTTCGCGGAGATCAGACGTCGTTATTGGATACTGCAAGGGAGAGAAGCAGTTCGGCGCTTCCAGCGAACCTGTCTAGACTGCCGTAAGTGGCGCGCGCAGCCCAGTATACCCCGGATGGCTGACCTACCTCCCTGACGCCTCCGACTCGGCGACAAGCCCTTTCACTCCACCGGTATGGACTGTTTTGGCCCGCTGTATATAAAGAGAGGAAGAGGAACCGAGAAGCGGTGGGGTATTGTATTCAAATGCATGACCACCAGAGCGATACATATCGAACTCCTCCCAACCATGAGCACAGACTCATTCCTTATGGCCTTCCGAAGATTCACATCACGGAAAGGAAAACCGTCTACATTGTTGTCTGATCACGGGACAAACTTCAAAGGCGGAGAAAGAGAGCTGAGAGAGAGCTTCCAAGCTATGGGCCCAGAACTTAAGACCCACCTCGCTCCATCCCAGATTGACTTCCAGTTTAATCCCCCGAACGCACCTCACTTCGGTGGAACCTGGGAACGAGAAGTACGTTCCATAAAGACAGCCCTGTACGCCGTGCTTGGGGCCCAGACCGTGGCGGAAGAAGTCCTAATGACAGTCCTCACGGAGATCGAGGGAGTATTGAACTCAAAGCCCCTCGGTTACGTCTCAAGTGATGTAGCAGATGTCGACCCAGTCACCCCCAACACCCTCTTGATGGGGCGGCTGGACCCCGCGCTACCACAGACAATGTACAGGCCTGAAGAAGCGAACGGCCGAAGAATGTGGAGGTACAGTCAAGTACTGGCTGACAAGTTTTGGAACAGCTTCCTACTCCACTACCTACCGTCTCTACAGACCCGCCAGAAGTGGGTAAAAGAGAGAGACAATTTGACAGAAGGAACAGTCGTCATGATTATCGACCAGTCACTACCCCGAGCTATGTGGCCGGCTGGCCGCGTAAGCAAAGTGATCACCGGTGCCGATGGAAAGGTCCGAGCAGCTGAAGTGCTCGTCCAAGGACGGACTTACACCCGACCCGTGGCGAGGCTAATAGAACTGCCAAGGCTCCCCGATACTATCGATGACGACCATGACCCTATGACTTTGTGAGTTGACTGACCCTTACAGCGGACATTGAGTAGTGGACAGTGCGGTTAATCTGTCTCTGCTTAGCTAATTAGGTGGGACTAATTAGGGGGCGGCTGTTGTGAAGGATCAGATTAAACCGAATATATATATTTATTTATGGATATATATTGAATAGTATTTGTATATCGTTTGATATCCCTTGTATATTCCTTGTACATATACACGGAATATTCCTTTATTCTACTACAGCCCATAATAGTTCATTCTCTTATTGGACAAAAGGACCAGGCGCCAGGGACCAGCCCCTGGCGTTCAAGTTCAAAGGTACCGACGAGACATGCCCTTACTAGCCCCGGCTCCGCGCAGGAATACGGCTACCGAAAGCAGAGTGGCACTATTTGTCCACCGTGCATATAAATATGGCGCAAGAAATGTAGAATTCCTCTTAGTCCTTTACCCTTCTACCCAACTAAGTAACAGAACGTGAAGCCTCACCCCACGATACCGCGTGCGGTGTAGTATGGCCTGTTTGGCCTTAGAGTAGCATTGAGACCTCGTGCGAATTAATAGCTGAATTGCCAGAGTTCGGCACCGTATTTCTATTAAGTAATAATAGTCTATTATGTATGGTGCATCGTGCGGTTAGAGTTCTAAAGTGAGCAGCACCCCCATTGCTTACTCGTGTTATCTAGAGTCTTAACCAGGTTGGGCAGACCACACGTGGTGCTTTCATCCGAGGAGTTCTAGGCGAGGACCGAGTGGACCTGTACATTGGATTACCTACCCGACGACTGCTGAGCCCTATGCGGCATGGAATATATATTTGCTTTGGTACTTTGATTTGTGGAGTGGATAATCGCCAACACCGGTGAGTGTTGGATCTACCCCGAAAGGAGTCAAGGTGAGACGGCGCTCAGACCAGACTGAGGTCGCCTCGCTTCTTCTTCACTGTGGAGCTACAGCTACAGCTACAGCCTACAAGAGAGCCAAGGTGTATTCATCTGTGGATCAAGATTCTACTGCACTGTCTTCTGTACGTGAAGTCTCCCTAGACATCGTTGACCAGACGGGATACAGCCGACGGCTCTCCTACCCCCCCTACTGGCTTACAACCGGCGGGACCCCTTCAGTATATTATCCAGCTATAATCATTAAGTGACCATAGATATAATTCCCTAAGAGCCAGGTTGTATACTTGCTTCCTGCGTAACCAGAGATTGGACATTCAGTGTTGATTTGCCTACGAGTACTCATTTGCCTTACAAGAGCATTCAAATCATAAATGTAATGGTGAATATTATATGTACCTTTTGCTATATATTAAATATTTGATTATTACCTTTGTGTGGACCTGGTTTCATGGTGGGAAAGTGTTCATCATATTTAGATATTGTGTACTGTATGGCCAGTAGTTAAAGTACATAAAGCGGTAGTGGTTTAATGATACCATACTTATCAATACAGTCAGGGAATTGTACCCCTCAGTTACAATTACTGTGACTTACAGTTCTCAGCTAAGGCAATTCAAATATGTTCAGTTACTGTGACTTAAGGTTCTCTAGTGGAGTCACCTCAAATATGTTCAGTTACTGTGACATACAGTTATCAGTTAAGGCAGTTCAAATATGTTCAGTTACTGTGACTTAAGGTTCTCAAGTGGTGTCAACTCAAATATGTTCAGTTACTGTGACTTACAGTTCTCAGTTAAGGCAGTTCAAATATGTTCAGTTACTGTGACTTAAGGTTCTCTAGTGGAGGCAACTCAAATATATTCAGTTACTGTGACTTACAGTTCTCAGTTAAGGCAATTCAAATATGTTCAGTTACTGTGACTTAAGGTTCTCTAGTGGAGTCACCTCAAATATGTTCAGTTACTGTGACTTACAGTTCTCAGTTAAGGCAATTCAATTATGTTCAGTTACTGTGACTTAAGGTTCTCAAGTGGTGTCAACTCAAATATGTTCAGTTACTATGACTTACAGTTCTCAGTTAAGGCAATTCAAATATGTTCAGTTACTGTGACTTAAGGTTCTCTAGTGGAGGCAACTCAAATATATTCAGTTACTGTGACTTAAGGTTCAACCTTAAATCCATGTGATTAAGTTAACAGAACTCAAAGAAATTGAGTCATTCTTATGCCTCATTTCTTTTAAGTTAATCACCTCAAATGTTTAAGTTAATCAACTCAAATATTTGCAGTTACTATAACTTAAGGTTCAGTTTTAAAATCCATGTGAATAAGTTAACAGAAAGATTTAGGAGGTTTTGTTCTTCATCGAAACTATTTATCTTACAAAAACATTGTGTTACAACTTCAAACTCTTTATATTTATTTCTATTCAAAGAGTATACATCTATTTATCTTACAAAAACATTGTGTTGCCCTCTCCAACATTATGGCAATGTTAAAATTGAAAATATATATATAGAAAATATATATAGAAAATAAATACATGCATGTTATAACATGTACATAAAATGTAATGTATATTACACATTTAATCCCACTGGTCACAATAGTGTAATAATGTTTGTTATAAGGCTCTGAAAATGTTACTGAATGATGTATCAATGTATTTCCAGCAAATATTGAAATAATAAAGGGTCTCAATATGTGCAGTGCACATGACCAGAGCTGTTTACATCCTGGCTGAATTACTCAAATTTGTATAGTGTGGTCATAGAATGAGCAAACATGTTGACAGCAACTATTGTGACCGTTGGGATAACACAGTGTATCTATGTACAGTACAGAATAAAATGTATAGATTATCTGAAAATATATATAGAAAATAAATACATGCATGTTATAACATGCAATGTAATGTATATTACACATTTAATCCCACTGGTCACAATAGTGTAACAATATTTGTTATAAGGCTCTGAAAATGTTGCTGAATGATGTATCAATGTATTTCCAGCAAATATTGAAATAATAAAGGGTCTCAATATGTGCAGTGCACATGACCAGAGCTGTTTACATCCTGGCTGAATTACTCAAATGTGTATAGTGTGGTCATAGAATGAGCAAACATGTTGACGGCAACTATTGTGACCGTTGGGATAACACAGTGTATCTATGTACAGTACAGAATAAAATTTATAGATTATCTGAAAATATATATAGAAAATAAATACATGCATGTTATAACATGTACATAAAATGTAATGTATATTACACATTTAATCCCACTGGTCACAATAGTGTAATAATGTTTGTTATAAGGCTCTGAAAATGTTACTGAATGATGTATCAATGTATTTCCAGCAAATATTGAAATAATAAAGGGTATCAATATGTGCAGTGCACATGACCAGAGCTGTTTACATCCTGGCTGAATTACTCAAATTTGTATAGTGTGGTCATAGAATGAGCAAACATGTTGACGGCAACTATTGTGATTGTTGGGATAACACAGCGTATCTATGTACAGTACAGAATAAAATGTATAGATTATCTGAAAATTGTCAATCCGCTTGGCACATGTAAAATTCACAAACGTTGTGCTGTATATTGGGTCGTGCCAATGTGGAACCAAAATACCAATCCACATTACACGCTATACAGCTGGCAATACTGTTAATAGTGCACATACCTACATATGGAAATGCAGCTGTATTTGCTCCATGATGTATCATGGAACAAGATGGTGTTTTCATTAAAAGAGTTAGTCAGAATGTCAGAGGCACAATCCGTCATTTAGAGCAGGCTATGTTTGCAGAATGATAACTATAGAACACTACAGTACTCTGTACTAAGAACACTATACAGTACACTAACTATACTGCCCTGTCAAGGCAGACCGCAGTAACTTCCAAACAGTGAAACTGAGAAAAATGGCTTTAAAGTTTTTTGACTTGCCATCCAAAATGTGTTATAGGTAGATAGATGATAGTACCCAGATTTAACATGTATTAATGAAGTAATCTTTAGGCATACAAAAATATGACGTAGTTATTTTAATTAAACCCAAAAAAGCAGATACTGCACTCTGCTGCACGATTTCCTTAAATAATTATACAGGTAATGTACAGGCAAAGTGCAGTAACTTCAAATACAATGTTGTTTTCCCTCCAGCTTTCATAACTTCACCTAGCCATTTTATTTGGATCATCATCATTCCAATTAAGGCTGAGCCCGAACCCTGTTTTTAGGGTTCGAACGTTCGCCAGGTTTATCGAACGAACGTTCGAACGTTCGTTTTTTTAAATTTTTTAATACATTTTTTTTAATACATTTTTTTTTCATTTTTTTTATAGTAATTTTTTTTTTATTGTATTATTATAGATCCTACGGAGGGCGGCATTGAATAGTCTATTGGTGAAAAACATGTTGTTTACAGTGGTGGCTGTTCATGTAAACATGTAATTAAACAAAGCACTCAGAAGAAAATAAACAAGCTACTGAATCAAAGTATGATAAACAATAGCCCTTGCAGTCACGTAAGGGGCTAGATAAACAAATGCATTCGTTTTGTGGCATTAGCGTTATATAGTTAGTGTTACAACTTACAGGTATTCACTCTTGGTCGACGGGGAGGGGAGCCGGGAGGAGAGGCGCACGCCTCGGCTCAACAGACCCGTCCACCGTCTACCTCGGACGGGTCTGTCCACCGTGCGCCTGCTGTTGTTTCCAACGCAACCACCTCCCGCCATGAAGCTCGCGGATGGTATTCATTAATGATCCTAATCTGCAGGTTCACCTACGGAAACCTTGTTACCGATTACTTCCCGGCTCCCCGGTAGCTACGAGAAACCTCAAGTCTGTTGAGGCTTGCCGATTGGTGGTAACAGCAGAGGCGGGTGCAAGCGGTGTGACGTAATTGGCAGAATCGCCTGTCAATCAAAATAGAGCTCTGGTTGAGAAATAGTATCCCGCTGCAGCCCGGCAGAACATACTGGTTGAGCCGAGCGCCTCGCATTCACATCACCTCAACCCCGTGCGCATCCTTTATTTTTTTTTCACCGAACGTTCGAACCTATTAATTAAAGTCCGAATGTCAGCGTAACGAACGAACGTTCGAACGTTCGAACGTTCGGGCTCAGCCTTAATTCCAATATATTCAGGTATTAAATTTCATTTTCAAAATGGCTAGGTTAAGTTATGAAAGCTGGAGGGAAAACAACATTGTATTTGAAGTTACTGCACTTTGCCTGTACATTACCTGTATAATTATTTAAGGAAATCGTGCAGCAGAGTGCAGTATCTGCTTTTTTGGGGTTAATTAAAATAATTATGTCATATTTTTGTATGCCTAAAGATTACTTCATTAATACATGTTAAATCTGGGTACTACAGGTCGGTTGGTGCGCCTGCGCAGTAGAATCAGGAAGTGTCGGGGGCAGTGTGAGCCTCCCACGCGTTACTCCTCGCCACTGAGAGATCGAGCTGCGCAGGTGAAAAGATGCGACTGCTGTTACCTCAAGTACCGGAGGGGACTTGTGACCAGGTATGGACTTCAGGGTCATGTTGAGGGATCTTCATTTTTTACATATTATGAAAGTACAGATTCATACCTTCAAAATAAGCCATCACTTGAACATTTTGGTGGGATACTTTGCAAGCTACTTCCTATGATTCATGGTGATTATCACAAAACGTATTCAGAGATAATAGCCTTCAAGAGACGAGCAGGCTATTCGGTGACAATACTGAAACAACTACAACACTACCCAGAAGTCATTGTAATCCATGGCCCCCCTCTCTCTAGGGCAATTAACACCTGGCAGCTTTCCAGTCTGAGGCTCTTTGTTATTACAATGAGTCTGGTGACTGCAAACACAACACCCAGAGGAAAAAGGAAAAGTCATGATAGTTTATTAAAAAATTAGTGTGGTAGTGAAAGGTTAACCTTCTGTAGTGTGGTAGTGAAAGGTTAACCTTCAGTAGTGTGGTAGTGAAAGGGTTAACCTTCTGTAGTGTGGTAGTGAAAGGTTAACCTTCTGTAGTGTGGTAGTGAAAGGGTTAACCTTCTGTAGTGTGGTAGTGAAAGGTTAATCTTCTGTAGTGTGGTAGTGAAAGGTTAACCTTCTGTAGTGTGGTAGTGAAAGGTTAACCTTCTGTAGTGTGGTAGTGAAAGGGTTAACCTTCTGTAGTGTGGTAGTGAAAGGTTAACCTTCTGTAGTGTGGTAGTGAAAGGTTAACCTTCTGTGGTGTTGTAGTGAAAGGTTAACCTTCTGTAGTGTGGTAGTGAAAGGGTTAACCTTCTGTAGTGTGGTAGTGAAAGGGACCCTGATAATAAACAAGAGACAAATCAAGTTTCAAGATTTTATTAGCATTTAAAATAACACAAGATAAAAATAGACATGCTAAAGTCAATGTTCAATGTTCTGATGGCCTCTCCAGAAGCATTTAGATGTAAATACATGTAGTGTGGTAGTGAAAGACACAACAACTAGGTTAACCTTCTGTAGTGTGGTAGTGAAAGGTTAACCTTCTGTAGTGTGGTAGTGACGGATAAAAAAAAAGTTTTTTTTACCATATTTCTACACATTTCGCTGCCACATTACAAATTATGAAATCTTGACGAAATACCTCTGAATAAGAATTTAAAAAAAAATTAAAGATTCAATGACTAATTCGGCCAGAAACGGCTTTGAGGCGAAGCGTTACTAAGCGCTTCTGTAGTGTGGCAGTGAAAGGGTTACAACATCTCTCCAGCCTAGCGCTGCAGCAGCAGCAGCTCTTCAGCGTTGCTGTCAGTGATTATAGCCCGCATAACGTCTGCGTTGTCTTCTTCTTCTGAACCAGAATCTGAGTTTCTTTTTGGATTTTTATTCTGCACAAAGAAATCCGCGTTACTAAGCGCTTCTGTAGTGTGGCAGTGAAAGGGTTACAACATCTCTCCAGCCTGCAGCAGCAGCAGCTGCAGCGCCAGCAGTGCACCAAGCCGCGCGATTGGACATTTCTAACGTCGACACAGCCAAGCTTTCAACAGTGTTATTTAGATGTATTTACCCATTAGGTTGGAAAAAATGCACCCTAACGAAATCCGTTCGCTCATTGTTACGACCCCTGTGTGTCTAAGGGTAAAGGGCTGTAACATAACAGTTGGTTGACAGAAAAGATGGACCAGGTTTGTAAACAACAATGATATTTATTGGTAGATGCAAAGGAAGCACATGTAGCTCAGGGGTGAGCCCAGGCCAAAACAACAAACAAACACCACTATACTCCAAATAAACACAATCTAATCTATGGTAAAAGAGATTACATTACCTAAACTACTCTTACCTAACCAAAACAGGAGAAAACAATGTCCAAAGGAAATGGCAGCTCACCCCATCTGTGCTTCCTGAGAAAGAGAGAAAAACACATTAATTATACAGAAACAAAGGCAGAATATATACAAAAACAAACTGTGGCTAACAATGCTCTCTCTGTGGCCACACACACACAAGGAAATTACTACTAAGCACCAAAGGCAATAAACGAAATGCAATACTGTCAAAGTTACAGGTTTACCAAAAACACAACATGCCTAGCCTCATGCCAGAGAGAGAGAAAGACTGAAGTGAGAAGCCATGTTTTAACAGGTGTGGGGTGATCCTTGATTGGGTGGTGTGGATTGAGTGTTGGAGTCTGGAAAGCCATCCACCAATCGGTGCTGTTCTGCAATAATGGAAGGATTGGCCTGGCAGGGACCAATGGTAAAGGGAACAATGGCTGGAGGGAGGAAACAAAATGGAGAACACACACACATGGACACACACTGGGGAATATATACATTGGGATGTAACACTCATAAAATTCTAACTGTGTTTTAATGGTTTTTAATTAAGTTAAAACACGTGTTTTATAACGGCCGTCAATGCCTCTTTTTTATATTTTTTATTTAGACACTGCGTTACGTTGCTTATAACTTATAACATTAAGATAGTGTATTAACATTGTTATTCTCTCTCTGAGAAAGGAGAGCTAAATAATGTGTCTGTGTGTTAACACCTCTTAAGTACCAGTACTTGCTACCGAGACAGGCCGCACAGCCCGCGCGTGTAGTTTTTCTCCTAATCCTTGTGGAACTATTATAACAATAATTACCTCATTTACAAGTTGTATTTAAGTTTGCAAATAAGGGCAAATAAGGGAACACATTTATGAAAGTTCAAATATGTAAAAAAAATCAAGATTTCGATTTTTTGGATTTTCTGAACAGCAAGACATTTTCTTCATTTCAGAGCACCTCCCCCTTGCGAATCAAATCGGGTTTGGTCACGTCGAGTCACATATGATGGTGAAGCAAGATGATATGCCATCATGTGTTGGTGTCTGATTGCCATCGTCTTCAAGATATTTTTGAAGTTTTGAGTGTCATGCACCACTCTTTTGAGGCCTTTTGCTTGGCCTCAAATCGCATGGTCCAAACATGCAGCAGGGGTCCAAAGCACTTAACTAGAGCGGGATAATGCTCCACAAAGTGATGTTTAGGACAGAGTTTAACTGCAGGGAAAACCTCTAATAGTACCTGTCTATGATCACTGATTTTGCACTGAAAATAGTCTAAGGTTTCATCAGTATATGATGGGCACAATGCTAACTCTAGCACCTCTTTCAGCTCCATCAAAACTGCCCATGCTGCATCACCCAATGGTACTACACTGCCTACAAGTAATGGAAGCAGTCGGAGCAGAGTGGCATTTTCATGCCCATTGCCTCCTATTGTTCCTCGAGAAACAAATGTTTGGGGAATTGGGTGAGGTCTATCCACTTTATCAGCATGCTGATACGGGAATGATGCAATGTTTTGGTTCAAATACTCTAAAGTGAAGTACTTTCGCCGAATCATCTCTTTAACACAGAGAGAAAGTTCCACGGGAACCATACCTTCCAGAAGATCGTGAAGTATATCTGGAGGAAATCCTGTGATTGTATGAAAGTAATTCAGGGATTCACGTAAGACACAGCCACCTTTAACACCAAAATGGCTGCTCGAAGTGTCATGTGCAGTTTGTACATGCAGGTCATGGCTGACTTTGGTTCTCTGAGAAAACTCTCCCTCTCTGACTTCAGTTGTTTGAAACTGTTCACTTGTGGCCAGACAGAATCTGCAAACATAGCCTGCTCTAAATGACTCCACAAAGCCACGAATCCATGAGCGCCCAGATTGTCGGCAGAAACACACCAGATTGTGCCTTTGACATTCTGACCAACTCTTTCAATGAAAACACCATCTTGTTCCAGAGTATGAACATCACGCAGCAATGGAGCAAGTACAGCTGCATATCCATACCTACGGAGGTCTGTCACTTTTACCAGCATTGCCAGCTGTATAGCGTGTAATGCTGATCGGTATTTTGGTGGCACATTGGCGAGGACCCAATATATAGCACAAAGTTTGTGAATTTTACGTGATGTGCCAAGCGGATTGGCAATTTCCAGATCATCTATATATAGCTGAAGTGGTAGGATGAGATACCCTGTTGACAGTAACTCATTTTCAAGGAAATGGGAGCCATCAGAGCATGACACATATTGACCAGATGTAGTATTTGGTTCTGTAATCTTGTCAAGGATGTCTGTGTTTTTAAACAACTCTTGAATCATTGAAAGGATGGGAACATACATGCTGGTATGTCCTGGTTGCTCCAACTGATACTCTACTGGCATTACACATGGATAGTTGCGCTCCATAAAGCGTTTTCTGCGCTTGGTTGAACACAACTCTGCACCTTCAGAGGTAGATGTAGACAGAACATTGCAGTTCATGACAGCGCCAACAACTTCATCCAGTGTAGGTTCTGCAATATTGTGACCATTTCTCTGCAATATGTCATTAACTGACTCCTTGATCAATGGCTGAGATAAGGAGAAGACCTGATTCAAGTGGTCTACTATTTCTTGAATAGCTGTGTTTGAGACATGGAGGATAGCCTGCATCTTTTTAGGAACAAGGAAGATACGTTCATTTTAAGTTGATTTCTTAGATTGTCAGTGTCACATTGATCATCATCATCCACCACTTCTATGCTCTGGCCTGGACATTCTTCATGCAAATCACTAGTGACCTCAGAAATCCTGTCTTGGGGATCCTCAACAACGACAGCTTTTAAGTCTGATGCAAGACTTAATTGGTGTTCTCTGCTTTTATGGCAATTGAATGAAGAGTAAACATTTGTGCTATAGCTACAATCCTTATATGGGCATGTCACTGTTTCATTATTTTTTAAATGCTTTCTGAGATGACTTAAAGGGGAACTATTTTACTATTTCTTTCACTATTTGGGCACTTTTACACAATTCCTGTGAGTCTATGGAACACCTCTGTAATATATATATTTTTTTTATTCATTGTTTTGTATTTCTAATCAAGTCCTCAAAAACAGCATTTTTCTACCTCAAGATCTCGAGCCGTTTTGAGCCTGGGCAGCAGAACTGTGTGCAGCTCATCTTGTATCTCAACATTAACATGCAGCAGTGTCTTTCTGACATCACAAATCATCACATTTTCAAATGACTCAGTTCAGTGAGGGTGAATATTGTGAGAGGAGAATTGGAAGAATGCGCCAATATGAGAATTTTGAGACATAGATCATATTAATATAAGTTCACATAGCTAGGAAACAATGCTAAACACTGAAAAAGGCCATTTATAAGATAGTTCCCCTTTAAGAAAATTGATTCAGAAAAGGGTTCCCGAAATGTGCACAAAGGGCATTTTATTACCACAGGGCTCTGACTCTGTTCTGGTCTACTGCTAAGTTGTGCAGTATGATATCTTGACAAATGAGTACTCAATGCATTTAGCGTCTTAAATTTACAGATACAATCTGTATGGAGGCATGGAAGAGGACTGACTCTGGAAAAGTGGCTGTGTTGCAGTCTGTAGTGTTTAAATAACTGTATTCTAGAAGTCAAAGAAGCTGCACACAATTTACACTGCCAGACTACCATATTGGAACTATGAGAAAAAACTGAGCTCTGTGGAAACAGATTAATAAACTATGTTCTGGTCTCAACGATACAGTCCCATCTCCCAAATATGTTTTTATATTTACAAATAATCAGCTTACTGTTTGGCTCATTTGAATATTTCCCAGCAGCACTTGCTACCTGAAAGGCAAGGGAAAAAATACAACGTTTAGACCTCCATGAAACATATACCAGAATAACTTACAACTCAATATAACAAGTTCATACTATTAGCTTACAAAAACATGATCATAATTTTCACAGTTTGAATGTTTAACCATCAATCAGAAGGAGATAGAGAGAGAGCGCAGGAGAGCGAGAGAGAGGAGATAGAGAGAGAGAGGAGATAGAGAGAGAGGGAGGGAGAGAGAGCGGAGATGAATGAGAGCGTGAATTAATATCTCTCTCAAACCTCCTTTTGTCAAAAATATATATCTATTACAAACATCAATTTACAAGCTCAAAGAAATGGAGATATGTGGCTTCGACCATGCATGCCATGAGGACGCAACGCCTGCATGACACTCAACTCTTAATATTTTGCATGAAACAACCATGTATCATTTCGGTGTGCCATAATGTTTTAATTGCACACAGCATGCATGCAGGCAGTTGTTTAAGAAGACAATGGAGACCGAGTTAGCTTAATTATACTGAACAGCCTGCATGCAATTAACTATAACTAAACTATTAAAAGATGCGCTCAAGGACGCGACGCCTGCATGACTCAACCAATATAACCAAATTAATCTCCCTCAAACCCGATAATAGGACAGAATGTACTAGCAAACAAACCTAAAATGGAGATGCGGCTTGACATGCACCATGCATGCACGCACGAGGGCGACGCCATCTTTACCTGCACTATAACTCACACTTGCACTTGACCCAATATCGAACTCTTAATATTTTGCATGAAACAACCATGCATCATTTCGGTGTGCCATAATGTTTTAATTGCACACAGCATGCATGCAGGCAGTTGTTTAAGAAGACAATGGAGACCGAGTTAGCTTAATTATACTGAACAGCCATTAACTATAACTAAACTATTAAAAGATGCGCTAGCAGCTCACGCAATTTGCATCTACAAATTGCATATCCGAACAGATTAAATGACCACAGATAACCGCAAATTGGCAAATTTACATATATATTTATACTCACTATATGAAAGAAACTTGACGTGCGCTGCTGCTGCTAACTTGACGGCTGCTGCTGCTGCTGCATCTCACGACATGCGGGTATACAGGTATCATCCCAGAATTCCTCCGCAGCTGCGCACAACAGTGGTTTCCTGTTGCTTGCTTGCAGAAATATTATTTTCACATGCCGTTATTTCTCACTTCTCAGAGCTGAGCTAATTCTCTAAACGAATTCTTTAATATAATTGGACTTAATATATAATATAATAACTTTATTAACATCTCTCTCACTCTCTCTCTCTTTCTCTCTGTCTCTCTCTCTGTCTCTGTCTCTCTCTCTGTCTCTCTCTCTGTCTGTCTCTCTCTCTGTCTCTCTCTCTCTGTCTGTCTCTCTCTCTGTCTCTCTGTTTCTCTCAATTCAATTCAATTCAATTCAAATGGCTTTATTGGCATGACGTACTTCTACATGTTGCCAAAGCAAATGATTAATATTAAACATAGACATGGATTACAAAACAGATATCAAAGTAAATACAAAATATCATCATAAAATAAAACATCAAATATTACAGCATATAAAACAGTAACTACTGGATTGTCAAGAGAGGTACTGTACGAACATTGAACTGTATAAAATGCGGTGTTTACTGTATTTTGTAAATGTGTGTGTTTGGCTATTGAGAACATGTTAGAGCTGATGCATTTTGAACAATATGTAAAATGTTCTTTCAGCAATATAAAGTATCAATACTAATTCAGCTTTTAACTAGCTTTTCTTTTTAACTAACAGATGTTGTCTTAATTAAGTAATGCGTAAATGATTCGAGTAGTGTGTGTGTGTGTGTGTGTGTGTGTGTGTGTGTGTGTGTGTGTGTGTGTGTGTGTGTGTGTGTGTGTGTGTGTGTATTATGAGACTAGTTCAGCTTAGTGCAGATGTACTGGAGGAGCTGTTTAATCTCACTCATTCCTTCATAGTTCATTCTTCCTTGGAGGGCCTCTGCATAGCTGCGTGGGGCCTGGTGTGGTTATTCATGCTGTGGGCTGGGAAGGGGCAGAGGGCCAGGCTCTTGGTTCTGGTAGAGTCTCTGGTTTGTTGAGGGGTAGTAGCCAGGGCCAGTCTGGTTGTGCTGCTGGAGCTGGTGATGTTCTGGTGAAGCGGGGGGTCTGTGGGGTGCGCTGGGTCTGGATGGATGTCTGGGAGGTCTTTGGCTCCTTGTGGGGTCTGAGGCGTAGTGGGGGTCCCTGGGAGGTCTTTGGCTCCTGGTGGGGTCTGGGGTGTAGTGGGGGTCCCTGGGAGGTATTTGGCTCCTGATGGGGTCTGAGGCGTAGTGGGGGCTCCTGGGAGGTCTTTGGCTCCTGATGGGGTCTGAGGCATAGTGGGGGTCCCTGGGAGGTCCTCTGGCTGGTGTAAGGTGGAGGCTTTGACGGCCTAGTGCCACATCTTTTAGTGTTTTTGTAAACATGCCCACTGCCTGCTTTTTTAAGTGGGAGTGGTCGTACAGGTGCTCAGGCGTTATATATATATATGATGTGCAACGTGTACATTTGGGAGTGAGGCACATCCTCTGGTGATGTCAGCGTTCACCCTATTGATGGTCTTGGGGTGAAAGTCTCTGCGGGGTAGCAAGGTTGAGATGGTGATGCGTGAGTCTGGGAAGGTCACAGCTGCATTCTCTGCTACTCTGGTGACCAGACTACCAACCTTTTCCTGTTCCTCCCGCAGGTTGTTGGTGCCAGTGTGGATGGTAATATGGCCTGGTGTGCCAAACTCGGGGTGCGCAAGGATTTGCAGTGCATCCTCTAATGTGGGGCACCAGATTTTGGACACTTTTGTGTTGGGGAAAAGTTTTTGTTCTTGGATGAACTTGCCATTTGAGTCTATTAGGATAGCAACCTCAGTGTCCTTTTTCAGGGTGGTGGGCTGACGGTGTGAGATGCTGGGGGAGGAGGGGGCCTGGGGGGCTTGAGAGCCTCTCTCGGCTGCATCCTCACTGGGTGGTGGGGGCTCGTGGTGGGTGGGTTGGGGGAGCAGGGGGCCCGGGGGGCTAGAAGGCCTCTCTCGGTTGCATCCTCGCTGGGTGGTGGGGGCTCAGTGGGGGGAGGGTTGGGAGGGGGAGGGGTTGTGGCTGTTCTGTACTGGTAGACATCAGCTTCACCATGATGGCTGATATTTCCTTTGACATCTCGTTTCTCACCTGCATTATTTCCTGCCTCATGATGTCCTTTGTTTCCCTAAGTTCTGTGGTGAGGGTCCGGTTGTCCTTCTGCAGGCTGGAGATCTGTTCCCTCAGCTCCTGTGTAGCAGACTCCAGCTGGTGCTTCCACTGCTGGAGGTCACGGTGTGGTGTGGGGCTGGTGGAGAGCTGCTGTTCTCTCAGCTCAGTGAGCTCCACCTCTAGTAGAGCCAGACTGTTTCTCAGGAGGCTGACGGTGTGGTGGTCTGGGTGCTGGTTGTTATGACCAGGAATAGGGGATACCTGGCTCTCTGTTGTCGGGGTGCCTGTGGTGATGGGAGAGCTCAGAGTGCTTCCTGTGTCCTTTCTAGATGCTGCCCCCTTCTTCAGAGTGGGTAAGTCCTGTCCAAAAGAGCCAAGGGCAGCTTCGTTACCTTGCACCATGACCGTACCATTTTGGTAAAAGTTGACAGTAAGGAACCATCTCTCTTGGTCCTTGTCTTCATCCTCAAAGATCTGAAGTTTTCTTCCCTTGCAGATCCCTTTCTTGATTACGAAGCCGTAGTGCTTTGATATGGCTGTATGCCATGCAGTGACATGCTCGGTGAAGAAGACCAGGTTGGTAATAACACCAGTGTTTTTAGAGCGGTCAGCATATAGAGTCTCTGGGTATTCTCGTTGTACCCTATGTCTGAACTGTATTCTCCCGTTCTCTGATTTGATCTCTTCTGGATATTCAAAAAAACAGGGAAGGAAAATGCCTGCCGCTGTCCGTGCTGCTGTCTCAGTGTCCATGTTGCTATAGCAACTGGATAAACAAAGATGGGATGTTTAACTAGCTAATAATAAAAAAATAAAATAAGATAATAAAATTATTCTTTAGAAAATAGCTTTGCTCTTTTCACTGTACTATTATTTTATATATATATATAGTCAAGTCAAGAGTTTTAATTGTCACGGCATACAGGTATACAATGAAATGCGGCTGGTCTTGCCCGCGACGATGTGCAATACAGTGGTACAACATATAATAGAATCCAATAAAATACAGTGGTACAACATATTAATAGAATCCAATAAAACAGTGCAATAAACAGGTACATGGTGTGCCATCTCGGTATCTGTACATTAGTATTTACAGAGCATATAGGACATGCTAGGTAGCTTTAGTAGTGCAATACACTGTTCCTGATGTTATACTACTTTAAGTGGCCTTTCCTCTGGCCATAAGTGTGCGTGTGTGCGGCATGAGTGTTAAAGTGGCTGCTAGTGTGTGAGCGTGCTCAGCGTGCGTGTCGTGTATGTGCTTGTGTGTGGATAGTTCAGTTTCTGTGTCTCTCAATGTTCATTGTTCAAGGCTCTGATGGCCTGGGGGAAGAAGCTTAGCCTAAGCCTCTCCGTCCTAGTAGCTGGAGTTCGCAGGCGTCTGCCTGACCTCAGCAGCTGGAACAGGCTGTTATTGGGGTGGTGGGGGTCTTTCATTATCCTGCAGCCTCTGGATTTGCACCTCTTGTTGTATAGAGCCTGCAGGGGAGGTAGCGCAATACCTGTGGTACGCTCGGCTGAGCGCACCACTCTCTGTAGGGCCTTCTTGTCCTGTGCCGTGCTGTTCCCATACCAGGCAGTGATGTTTCCGGTCAAGATGCTCTCTACAGCTCCTGAGTAGAAGGACTGGAGTATCTTCCCCGATACTCTGAACTTCCTTAACTGTCTCAGGTGGTAGAGGCGCTGCTTCGCTTTCTTTACTACTGTGTCTATGTGTGTTGACCATGTCAGGTCCTCTGAGATGTGGACCCCCAGGTACTTGAAGCTGCTCACCCTGTCCACGGTAGCCCCGTTAATCGTCAGTGGTGTGTGTGTCTCCTGCTGTCCTCTCCTATAATCCACGATCAGCTCCTTGGTTTTACCAATGTTCAGGAGCAGGCTGTTGTCCTGGCACCAACGTTCCAGTACCTCAACCTCCTCTCGGTAGGCCTTCTCGTCGTTGTCCGAGATCAGCCCCACCACCACCGTGTCGTCGGCGAACTTCACAATGGAGTTGGAGCTGAACTTGGCCGCACAGTCGTGTGTGTAGAGTGAGTACAGCAGGGGGCTTAGAACACAGCCCTGGGGGGACCCGATGCTCAGGGTGATGGTGTTGGAGGTCTGACCCCCCACCCTGACCGCCTGAGGTCTTTCACTCAGAAAGTCCAGTACCCAGGCGCTCAGGGCGGAGCTCAGGCCTAGCTCGATCAGCTTGTCCACCAGTCTGGTGGGGACTATGGTGTTGAACGCTGAGCTGTAGTCAATGAACAACAGTCTCACATAGCCCCCCTTCTGACGGTCAAGGTGGGAGAGAGTGCTGTGCAGTACCTGGGAGACCGCGTCATCAGTGGACCTGTTTGTCCTGTATGCAAATTGCATAGGGTCCATATCACTGGGGAGAGAGGCACAAATGTGGTCCTTGACCAGCCTCTCGAAACATTTCATGACCACAGAGGTGAGTGCCACCGGTCTGTAATCATTTGGACATGTTGGGGAGGGTTTCTTCGGTACAGGGATGATGGTAGACATCTTGAAGCAGGCAGGGACTACTGACTCCGCCAGGGATTGATTAAATATGGCGGTGAACACCGGGGCAAGCTGGTTTGCACAGGACTTAAGTATGCGTCCTGTTATACCATCTGGGCCTGCAGCCTTCCTGGTGTTCACCTGCATAAATGCTCTTCTCACACTGTGTTCCGACAACGAGAGAGCGCCCCCGCCCCCCCGCGGTTGCCCCCCCCCCTCCACAACAGCCGGTGCGCCAGTGACGTCACTAGCCAGAGGGCTAGCGGCGACACTGTCTACACCGAACCGGTGAACCGGTATATATATATATATATATATATATATATATATATATATATATATATATATATATATATATATATATATATATATATATATATATATATATATATATATATATATATATATAAGTTGAGGCTGGGGCTCAGTGTAGGAAAAGACTGTGTAGCAAATCCAAGTTTGATAGATAAGCCCACCCTGAGGTTGTCCAGCTAAATATGATCTATACAGGTATAGCAGCCTTATTTATGGTGGATATGTAAACCTATCCTGGGGGTTTCCTAGCTAAATATGCTATAGAAACAGTCTTATAGCTAGCAAAAACGATTTTTTTCTAGCTAGCCCACCCTGAGGTTGTCCAGCTAAATATGATCTATACAGGTATACTGTAGCAGCGTTATTTATGGTGGATATGTAAACCTATCCTGGGGGTTTCCTAGCTAAATATGCTATAGAAACAGTCTTATAGCTAGCAAAAACTATCTTTTTCTAGCTAGCCCACCCTGAGGTTGTCCAGCTAAATATGATCTATACAGGTATAGCAACCATGTAGACAAGTGATATATTTATATTTATGTATTAACACATGTGCTGGGAAAGTAAGACAACTATTCAAAAAGCAGACCACAGCCTGCCCATGCTCTAAAAGTCAGAAGTGTATTGTAATGCATGCTATTATATGCACACTTCTGTGCAGATACAACTCTGAAATAACATTTAAATCCTTTACCATGTTCAAAAATAGTATAATAATAGCATATTATGAGGTTATTGATGGATTTGTCAACTCCGTCAGCTTACACGTCAACTCCGTCAGACACAAAATCTGATCGAGTTGACGTCTGACGGAGTTGACAAAAAGGCAGACATTTTACCTCCAAGCCTGTATTGTGCACTGCAGCTAGCTAGTTTTTTGGCAGTTGCTAGCTGTCTTAATAATCTCACTGAAACACTTGAATTCAATCCACTATTGTTTTTTTAAAGTATAATAACGGAGAGATGGTGTTGACATGTTCCAGCTGTCACCATAGGAATATTGACATTGTTTGTCTAAAATATCAAAAAGTATCAAATTTACCAGACCATGTGTGGTAGTGTTGCATTCACCACAGGCAGGGTAAGGAAAAGGGGTCCTCAGGGATAGAGCTGGCCATGCTATTGCCTGATTTAATTAGGTTTATGAAAAAGTCTGACGGAGTTGACATAAACTGAGGACACAACTTTGATAGGCAGATTTCTATGGAAAATATTATTTGAGTTTCATGGCATGCATTGTTTTATACATTTATAACCCTTATCCTTGATTTGATATGTATGTTTTCACAAGTGGAGAGGTTTTTCAAGCTTTTTTGGGCTGGTCAATAATGTGACCCTTGCTGAGGACAAGAAAATTAACATGGGAGCTTCTAACCACAGATTATACATTTAAACAAATATCCCCCAAAAAACAAATATATGTGCTAAAATATATATCAGTATACACAATACCTTTAGATTGAACTTTGTGAGTATGTCAATCATTATTAATTTCTTTATTTTTTATATAAATTAGACTTTTATATGTAGGACATGTTTTGTCCCGACTCTCAAGAATCAGTGATATATATATATATATATCTTATCGGTTTGGAGACGTCCGTACCAGCCCTTACAGCTCGTTTCACCGGAGCCTAGATCTGCACTCGCTGGAAACGCTCAGACGTTTTGACCTTTTTCTTCTTTCTTTTTTACAACAGAATCCTCAACTCAACTCGACTTTTGACCGTAATATGGATCTAATAAGCTGGGCTTTTACAGCGATTGATCGCATATTCTCTACAAGGAAGCAGAATGTGGATGACCCATTATGCCCTCTTGGGAGCTATCAGGCGGGATACACCATAAATTCATACAGGACCTGGTTCGCAATATGCTTTTTCCCGCTGGAGATAAACGACGTTGAGGACGTATATCTTCTAATTGTCATGCTGCTCGGCCTGGGCTCCGTCAGCTGCTGGATCTGGTACTGCCTGAAGCTAATTCGGAAGAAGTTGATCCCTGGCCAGGGATCTGGCCGGGATCAAGGAAAACCTAATGGAACTGTTTAAGAAAATCGCTGACCTAAGTACCCTGCGCGGTGATGAACAATTGAGCTCCAAGACCATGTTGGAAAGAGGCGAACTCTACCACGTAGACGAACAGTCATGCTTGAAGACAATTCTTGAGAGACTTGCTTCTAACCATGCAGAGGAACTTTCGCGGTCACAGGCCATACTGGATATCACGTCGGAAATTAGGGACGTGAAAATAAAGATGCCACCGTACCGTAATAGGGGATACGACGATGGTGACGATGATTAGACAAAATTGACCTGATTCTGACTATATGTGGCATTTCTGCCTCGAGCTGCATGTTATCACCCCCCCCCCCCCTCCCCCTTCCCACACCCTCCTTATCCTTTCTGCTGTGGAACGAACCGAGGCCAAGGTCAACGCGGAGGAGTTGACTCTCCGGCGATGTGTGATTTCTGGGAAAGAGGAGACAAACTGTACTGTCTGGAAGCGATAAGATTGATGAGGCCCCCCCTACTAACACCCCCCCCCCCCCCCCACCCCCCCCCCCCCCCCATCCGCCCCTGTTGTTGTAACTCAACTGGCGCCATACGCCGTGGCAGGCTGCCTCTGATGCGCGACGGTGGGGGCCCCCTTGACTGCTCCACAACCAAATTCCTTACCCGAATCTCCAATGCCCCCCCCCCCCCCCTCCACTCCGCCCCCCCTCCAGTTCACCAGGCGCGATCCACTGTGTTTCTACATGGTGGAATGCAGCCAACTATCGCATACAGTGTCTCAGGCCTCCTGTAATGATGACATGTGTCAACAAATGTACATGTCTGTTGAATTTATGCTGTGCCATTGTTACTGTAAAAATGTAATGATTGTGTTGTTGTTAATATCATTAATGAGACGTTGAGCTGTATGTGTGTGTCACGAATTTCCCCAAGGGGATTAATAAAGGAATATCTTATCTTATCTTATCTTATCTTATCTTATATATATATATATATATATATATATATATATATATATATATATATATATATATATATATATATAAGTTGAGGCTGGGGCTCAGTGTAGGAAAAGACTGTGTAGCAAATCCAAGTTTGATAGATAAGCCCACCCTGAGGTTGTCCAGCTAAATATGATCTATACAGGTATAGCAGCCTTATTTATGGTGGATATGTAAACCTATCCTGGGGGTTTCCTAGCTAAATATGCTATAGAAACAGTCTTATAGCTAGCAAAAACGATTTTTTTCTAGCTAGCCCACCCTGAGGTTGTCCAGCTAAATATGATCTATACAGGTATACTGTAGCAGCCTTATTTATGGTGGATATGTAAACCTATCCTGGGGGTTTCCTAGCTAAATATGCTATAGAAACAGTCTTATAGCTAGCAAAAACTATCTTTTTCTAGCTAGCCCACCCTGAGGTTGTCCAGCTAAATATGATCTATACAGGTATAGCAGCCTTATTTATGGTGGATATGTAAACCTATCCTGGGGGTTTCCTAGCTAAATATGCTATAGAAACAGTCTTATATAGGGTGACCATATTTTGATTTCCAAAAAAGAGGACATGCCCCGCCAGCCTCTAGATACTTAATGATACTCAGGCATGTGTTGCTCATGGGACGACTGGTTGCACTATGTTTTAATGACGCCGCGCTCGCGCGCTCCCGCGCATGCACATAGATGTTCCCTCGCATAGCACAGACTAAAGACAGTGCCTAATTGCCTCTACGAATGGAATGTAACACATTTCATTCACAAGTTTTGTGTGAATGTATCTGAGAACGTATTGAACACACCTGACGACCGGCCATATTGTTATGCAAAGTAGTACTTAGCGAGTTGGCGCATCAGTCGGGTGCAGCGCATTCCTGTGTGCACGCGTGTGCACATCTGTGCATGTGCGTGCTTCTGCTCACAGACTGGTTGCACGGCGTGCAACCCCGTCCCATGAGCAACGCATGCCGATACTCAACGTTTACTCAAAGATGTATTATTGTTTTAATATATTTAAAGTATGCCTCCTCTCTATGGATATACAATTATTATTTATATTATTTTACTGTATATAACACAACACTATCTCTCTATAACCAAAGACACACCAAACCAAAGTTAACAATCAGCATGCTTGATGATTATGCCTAGAATTATCTGACAAATCTCAATCTCAATGGCACAATAATTACTTAAAAATCAACCTGTAACAAAATAATAGCTCTCTTTTCAAGTCTTACTGGACAAAAATAAATAACAAAATATATGAAATAATAGAAAATAGAAAATCCTGTTAACAAATATCTTTTTCAGACAAATAGTTTTTTTTGCCATGTTTCAATGAGATATTATGCAATGGTTTCTGCTGTCTCATTTGGTGTATTTAACCTCGATTCATTTTGTTTGCATGCCACCCATCTTCCAGTCAAAGTACTATTATGATTGGGAATATTGTCACTGCTCCGTGGTTACTCCTGTCTGTAGAAACACCACAGTACTGGATTTGATTTGAGTGCTTCATGTGCGACATCAATCGAGTCGAGTGGGGCGCTATAACACATTGGCTTCGGATTTAGTCCGCGCACTAGTGAACTTCGCCTCCCATTTGTTCCGAAGGGTTGGTACATTTGGAATTTCTTCTGCAGTTCATCTGTAAAAGTACATTCTTTGGCATTGTGAATGTGAGCTGCGCTCCACTCTGTCCCCTCTTCCTCTGTTTGTGTGTGAGTGTAGTTGTAGAGCCACCCACAAAGCTTCTCAGGGATTACGTCACACACGCAACAGATTACCGTAGTATTCTGTGCAATGCGCCAGTCAATTTAAGTATATGCAAACGGTCCGTGAAAGCCGGACATTTTCATGCATTTATAAACCCCCCCGGATGGCCCGGACAGGGCGTGAAAAGAGGACATGTCCTGCCAAAAGAGGACGTTTGGTCACCCTATCTTATAGCTAGCAAAAACGATCTTTTTCTAGCTAGC
>NC_140174.1:84789650-84892805 GCF_963971535.1 Notolepis coatsorum | reverse complement strand
CAATCTTGTATCTCCTAAAAAAATATAAAAATAAAAATCAGGAATGAAAGAAAGACGAAAGAAATGTCTCATATTCATATCTAGTTTTGAAATCCATGACATTTACATTTAGTAATTTAGCTGCTTTTATCCAAAATGACTTTGAAGTTCTGTCAAGTCTGCAGGAAGGGTACAACTCTGCATATAAGTAAGATTGTTTGTTAAACAGTGTCAAACTTGAGTGCTACAGTCTTGAGTGCATATAGACATTACTTAGCATAATAATAAAAGACAGAAGGTTAGTCGTTTTTTCACGATAATAACCCTGAAAATGATCCATTCAGGGAATAAAAGGACAAACACTAAAAGTGGAGTTATGGAGTTTAAGACAGGACAGTGATCTGAATTAGAGCCAGGGCTCATTAGGCTCATATAGATAGTGAGAGAGACAGAGGAGGAGAGAAGGGTGATACAGGCTCATTTTTATTACATTTAAAGCTAGCAAGAAGTGGTATGAAACTAGAGACTGAGGAGTCCATATATACCAGCCGTGTCATGCTAGCATACAGGCACAGGTCATAGGTCAACCGTGTCATGCTAGCATACAGGCACAGGTCATAGATACCAACAGTGTCATGCTATACAGGCACAGGTCATAGATACCAACCTTGTCATGCTAGCATACAGGCACAGGTCATAGATACCAACCATGTCATGCTAGCATACAGGCACAGGTCATAGATACCAACCGTGTCATGCTAGCATACAGGCACAGGTCATAGATACCAACCGTGTCATGCTATACAGGCACAGGTCATAGATACCAACCATATCATGCTAGCATACAGGCACAGGTCATATCTTCATTGAGAACATGCTATATGCAACTATATGCATGTATGCCTGTATGACTCCTGTATGACGCGTCACCGTATCCGCTAGACCGGAGGCATGACAGGACATTAGCAAGAAAACCCATAAAAAGCTAACACCTCTCACACCTATCACACCTCTCACACCGATCCACCTATCACACCTATCACACCTCTCACACCGATCCCACCTATCACACCTCTCACACCTATCACACCTCTCACACCTCTCACACCTATCAAACATATCACACCTCTCACACCTCTTACACCTATCACACCTCTCACACCGATCCCACCTATCACACCGATCACACCTATCACACCTCTCACACCTCTCACACCTCTCACATCTCTCACACCTATCATACCTCTCACACCTATCACACCTCTCACACCTATCACACCTATCACACCTCTCACACCTATCACACCTCTCACACCTATCACACCTATCACACCTCTCACACCTATCACACCTATCACACCTATCACACCTCTCACACCTATCACACCTCTCACACCTATCACACCTCTCACACCGGTCACACCTCTCACAACTCTCACACCTATCACACCTCTCACACCGATCCCACCTATCACACCTATCACACCTATCACACCTATCACACCTCTCACACCTATCACTCCTCTCACACCTATCACACCTCTCACACCTATCACACCTATCACACCTCTCACACCTATCACACCAGTTGTGAAGGGCCAGATTAAACCGAATATATATATTTATTTATATATATATATTTAATTGTATTTGTATATTCTCTAATATTCCCTGATATCCCTTGTATATTCCTTGTACAATATGCATTGAATATCCATTCTAGCCTACTGAACATCCCATAATAGTCTCCATTCTACTATTGGTCGAGACCTTGGTGCCAGGCTGCCATACCCCTCAGACCCAGTTCAAACGTACGATCAACATGTACGAACAAGTCCTAGTTCCGCGTAGGAATCTGGCTACCGCACCACTAATGGGACTATTTGTTCATAGTGCGTATATATACTGCGCTACTAAAGTAGGACTTCCTTTTCAGTCCAGTTTCTTACCCTCCAATAGAGTCACAGACGTAAAGCCTCCCCGCGACGCCACGTGTGGGAGTAAGGCCAAGTTCGCCTACCATCGGTATTGAGACATCGTGTATATTAATATTTGAATAGTCATATTTGGCACTATATCGTCGAGTTGGACGTAGTCTATTAAGCTAATAATAGTCTGTTAATATATAGTGCTTCGTGCGGTGACGAATACTACCGTAGTCAGTACCCCATCGTTTCGGGCAGAGAACTGGCTGCTTATCAGGGTGGTTGACCCCACGTGAAGCTGCACCCGAGGAGCCCAGAGCCGACGAGCGAGTGGACCTGTATACCGGATTATTCTACCGACGACAGCCCGCCTTCCCAGGCACGGATTATGCTTTGTATACGTTGATTATTCCATGGATAAAGACCCCCGACACTGCCGTGTGTTGGAACCCCCCCCCCTGGAGAGGACGCAAGGTGAGGAGACGCTCTGCAAGACGAGGTCGCTTCACGTCTCTCCCCCGTGGACCGGAGAGAGCCGGCCCACAAAGAGTCCATCTGCTTTCATCTGTGGTCCAAGGATCGCCGGCGCATTGAACGGCACTACAGTGGGTTCACCTGGGATACCCTTGGCCGGATGAGGCAGCCGGATTCTACCCCCCCCCCCTTCCTACTCCTGTCGGCTTACAAGCGACCGGATTAACCCCCCCTAGTGTATCCAGCCTATAATCATTAAAGTATCATTGCTGTTATTCCTTAACTATTCCAGGTCGTATATGTACCACCTGCGCCTTCAGAGATTGGACATTCTCTATTGATATACCGACGAATACTCTTGCCATAAAAGTGCATACTAATTCCCATTCATAAATGTGATTGATTTGATTAAGTGCTTGCTCTACACACCATCGCTGTGTAGAAATAAAGACCTATTTCTAATTCGTACATTTGTGTTGGATCCGTTTCATCTACGTGACAGTGTTCATCATAATATATTTATGCCGAGTACTGGGTGGCCGAATATTAAGTACAAAGGTAGTGGTAGTAAGTATCATATCTAGTAATACAGTCAGGGAATTGTACCCCTCAGTTACAATTGGTCCTTCGAGCCGGAGGTTAATTAGTGTAATATTAATATAGTGTTATTAATATTGAAATGGCCTATGATGAACACTCCACGAAACGATCCTCCTAACCAACGCTCGCAGCGCGAACGACGGCTCCCTCAGTACTTAGAGGCTTACGCTGTCAGTCAACAACCTAGTCTTCTACTAACAGTAAACGCGGTAAAAACTAGAAAGTAAAAGTATGTCTAACCCCAACGCCCAGACTACCCCGACCATAGAGGCCCCTACGGGTTCTAATGTAACTGACCAAGTTCACGGTGGGGACCAGTGGGAACCAGACATGACTTCACACCCCGCCAGTACTGAAGAAGTAGTCCCCGATGAGTCCCGGGAGGAATACAACGCTACCGAGACAGAACTCGGCACGGAAGAAGACGGGGAGAGCACCGTGGAGATAGAGCTCCAAGGCTCCGCAAGGAGTACCCCGAGGGAAGGCTCCCCTATACAACCGCCTTCTCCCAGCGAGGCAGAGAGGACCCTACAGCAGGCCTTCCTCATCAGCCTGAACGCCGCTGCTGAACGCGACCGACTGCAGATCCAGCAGCGGAGCGAAGAAGAGCATATACGTCTAGAAATAAGACGCATTCAGAGAGAAGAGAATGTGGCCCGAGACCGAGCAGACAGCCAGCGAGCAGCTGCTGGTGCTCTACGGGACGCAGAGCGCGACAGACAGCAAGCGCAACTAATAGAACAGCTGATCAGACGGACAACACCCTCTCCCTCCGCCAGAGGCTCCAGGAACTCGTCTAGACACACCTCCAGGGCGGCATCCCCTAGCCGAGTAAACAACCCTGAACTTGACCAACAGACGAGGTCTATACCCCCCACAGACCACCTCCCCCCACCGGTCCAAGCGAGACCTAGCAACCGGGAAGGAGCAGCATATCCTGTGGAGAGGCTAAACCAGAGACTACAAGCACTGGATGACCTAACTGAAGACGAAGAGGAAGAGGAGGAGAACCACGCCCGACGACAGCACAGTACTCTACCGGACCAGGAGGTCCGGTACAGCCCAGGCTATACTCCCGCGGAGCTGCGCTACAGACCCCCGACTCTATACACGGGTGAGCACGACGCACGACCCGCACCGAGGAACAGCACCTGGACAAGCGGGCCATGGTACACTGCCGGTACCAGCCCATACCAAGGAGCGGGAGGAGACTCGCCTAGGAGGCCTCTCCCCCAACGCTCGCCGATGTATCCACAGTCAGCGTCATACATTGGCACGCCTATGGTACCCGACTTCACCCAAGAGAACCGGGCCCAGTATACAGAACTCCGCATGTGTCTGGAGACCATGTTGGTGGATGTATTGGATGAACGCCACAAATACGCCATCCTACTGAAGCACTTAAAGGTACCCCGCGCACATAATATAGCGCTCGCCTACGCGACCTCCACCACCCCATACACAGCAGCGCTGGTAGCATTGGACCAGAGGTATGGGCGCATATGGGATTACGTGATCCAGGAGATCCGACACATCGACCGCTTACCCCCAGCAATAGACAATCGAGCACTGGACGACCTGTCCATCAGAGTGCAGTCCCTGGTAGGGATGTTGGGAGCGCAGAGAGAGAAGGGGAGGCATGAACTTTACGCCAACTCAAATGTGGAAAGGATCTTGGAGAAGCTGCCGCCCGCTCGACAGGAGCGTTTTAGGCGACAGAGAGACCACCGAGACCCGAATGGCCCCGAACCGAACCTCCTCGATCTAGCAGACTTCCTGGCGAGAGAAGTCAGCAGCCTACGGCTAGATACATTCGGACGGAGCACCCCTGGCTCCAGAGAAGGAACCAGACGACTAAATGATGGAAGAAGATCGGTGACTGTGATGCACCAATCGGAGTCAGTACCGAGCAGCAGGAGCCACAGTACCCCCTCCAGAACGGAGAAGTGGAAGATAGTGTGCCCCTACTGTGAGAAAGAACACTGGCTAGCGCAATGTGACTCCTTCCCCAAGCTGAACGCGGAGGAAGCAAGTCAATGGATAAAGTCCAACAAGCGCTGTTTTCGCTGTGCGCGCTCACACATGGCAGCCGAATGCCGCTTAAAGAAAAGGTGCACCAAGTGCGATGGAGCCCATCTGGACATACTTCACGACAGTAACAGACGGCGCCCTTCACCCGCACCATCCAGCAGCAAAGCGAGCGTCATGTACATCGATCCCGCCAGCAGCAGTGGAGCCCTAGTACTCCTAAAAGTAGTGCGTGTGACACTAAGCTACCAGAATAAAGTCCTGGACACTTACGCCGTCCTCGATGACGGGTCCGAGAAGACCCTTCTGCTCGCCTCCGCTGCGGCCCAGCTAGGGCTGCGGGGAAGCGAAACCCAAATGACAATTCGGACAATAAGACGAGATTTGAAGACGATAAAGGGCGAGAATGTCTCATTCTCTATCGCAGCAAGCGGCCAGCCTGAGCGACGGTACCAGATTACAGACGATTTCACCAGCCAAGAAATAGGACTGTCGCGGTACACATACCCCGTCGCCAAGCTGATGGAGAAATATGCACATCTGCGCAAGTTACCGATCCCGCTCATAGACAATGCTATGCCGACCCTGTTGATAGGCTCCGACCATGCAGACCTCATTGTCCCGATAGACCGGGTTCATACCGGACCCCGAGGCTGTCCTGCAGCAGTCGAGACCCGTTTGGGATGGACTCTCCAAGGCCCGCTCGCCAAATCTCTCAACCGAAGTACAGCCACTAGATGTCTCCACTCCCGAGTCGCAGAGGGAGAAACCGCACTCCTGCAACACGTAGAGCGGCTATGGACCTTGGAACAAATGCCCTTTAAGAACGGAAAGAAAGACATTCGCTCTAAAGATGACATTTACGCCATTCACCTCCTCGAGACAGGGACCAAGAGAGTCCCGGTCAACGGCGTGTTGAGATACGCCACGCCACTCCTGCGGCGAGAAGGAATGCCTACTTTCCACGCCAAGACAGACGCCACAGAACGGTACCTGCTGAACACGGAGCGGCGCTTAGCCAAGAACCCCGCCCAAGAGAGTGTATACCGCGCTGAGATTGAGAAGCTCATCACAGCGGGACACGTCACAAAGATGGACATTAAAGAGGCTGACCAGACCACTGAATCGTGGTACGTGCCTCACCACAAGGTCCATCACAACGGTAAAGACCGCATAGTATTTAACTGCAGCTACCAGATCGGATCCCAAAATCTGAATAAAGAGTTACTGCCCGGTCCCACACTCGGCCCCTCCCTACTCGGCGTTCTACTCCGCTTCCGCCAGGAAAAGGTGGCCATCAGCGGGGACATTAAAGGAATGTTCCTGCAGGTGAGATTAGTAGAGGAGGACAAGCCCCTGTTACGGTTCCTATGGAGAGAGAAGCCAGGAGATGAGCACCCAGCCATCTACCAATGGGAAGTCCTCCCCTTCGGAACGACGTGCAGCCCCTGCTGTGCTACATTTGCACTACAGAAACATGTAGCAGAGGACCCAGCAGCGGACGAAGAGGTCCGACACAGCGTAAAGAACAGCTTCTACGTAGACAACTGTCTACAAAGCCTTTCAACCCAGGAAGAAGCCGAGGCTCTCCTGATTAAACTCCGCGCCTCATTGATCAAAGGCGGCTTTGATCTCAGGCAGTGGGCCAGCAGCGATCCGCAAGTACTGCGCAGCCTCTCCTCCGAGGACAAGGCAGCCAGCAGCGAGACCTGGATGGCTACAATCCCGGGAGAAGCCCAGGAGATGACCCTGGGATTGGTGTGGCGATTCAAAACAGATTCGCTTCACTACAGACACAAGCCCCTGACTACGGAGCAGGGAAGGCCGGCGGCGGCGCCGACCACCAGACGGAGTGTGTACACAACACTCGCCCGACAATATGACCCGCTAGGATGTATTCTACCGTACACCACCAGGGCAAAAATGATTGTACGAGCATTGTGGGACAAGGACCAGGGCTGGGACGACCACATTCCCGCACACCTTGCATCCACCTGGAGAGAGTGGGAGATGGAGCTCCACTCACTCCCAGGCGTTAATATGCGCCGAAGCTACTTCCCACCCACGGTGAGGCCAGAGACATGTAAAATGGACTTACACGTCTTCAGTGACGCCTCAGAGGTCGCATACGGATCAGTAGCCTACTTGCGGGCCCAAGAAAAGGGGGGAGAGATCTACACAGCATTTGTCCTCGCCCGCTCGAGAATAGCCCCATGCAAGCAACAATCTATCCCACGTCTAGAGCTCTGCGCAGCCCTAGCCGGAGCGCACCTAGCCACGCTCATCCAACGTGAGCTCACCATACCGGTGTCTAGAACAATCCTGTGGTCAGATTCCACGACAGTACTCGCCTGGATCAAATCGGACTCATGCAAGTACAAAGTCTTCGTGGGAGTCAGAGTCACCGAGATTCAAGACTTAACCGAAGAGTTAACCGGAGAAACAGAGTGGCGCTACGTTGATACAAAACAGAACCCAGCTGACGTCATCACCCGGGGGATGCCCCTGGATGACCTCACCCGTCACAATGCTTACAGTGACGGCCCAGCATTCCTAAAGCTCCCGGAAGGAGAGTGGCCCACGCCTATCCAGAGGGAAGCCAGTCAGGAGGAGGCTGAGAATAAGAAGCCTGTGTTCTGTGGATTGAGCACTATTATCTCCGCAGACCCCAACACACTCCTGATGGGGCGGCTAGATCCCGCGTTACCCCAGACAATGTACCGGCCTGAAGAAGCGAACGGCCGACGAATGTGGAGGTACAGCCAAGTATTAGCCGACAAGTTTTGGAGCAGTTTCCTACTGCACTACCTACCGTCTCTACAGACCCGCCAGAAGTGGGTAAAGGAGAGAGACAATTTGACAGAAGGAACAGTCGTCATGATTATTGATCAATCACTGCCCAGAGCTATGTGGCCGGCCGGCCGCGTAAGCAAAGTGATCACCGGTGCCGACGGCAAAGTCCGAGCAGCTGAAGTGCTCGTCCAGGGTCGCACTTACACCCGTCCCGTGGCGAGGCTCATAGAACTGCCCCGACTCCCAGACACAATCGATGATGACCATGACCCTATAACCCTATGACTTTGTGAAGTTGACTGACCCCTACAGCAAACCCTTATGTGTAAATAGACAACGCGATTAATCTGTCTCTGTTTAACTGATTAGGTCTGGGACCAATCAGGGGGTGGCTGTTGTGAAGGGCCAGATTAAACCGAATATATATATTTATTTATATATATATATTTAATTGTATTTGTATATTCTCTAATATTCCCTGATATCCCTTGTATATTCCTTGTACAATATGCATTGAATATCCATTCTAGCCTACTGAACATCCCATAATAGTCTCCATTCTACTATTGGTCGAGACCTTGGTGCCAGGCTGCCATACCCCTCAGACCCAGTTCAAACGTACCGCTCAACATGTACGAACAAGTCCTAGTTCCGCGTAGGAATCTGGCTACCGCACCACTAATGGGACTATTTGTTCATAGTGCGTATATATACTGCGCTACTAAAGTAGGACTTCCTTTTCAGTCCAGTTTCTTACCCTCCAATAGAGTCACAGACGTAAAGCCTCCCCGCGACGCCACGTGTGGGAGTAAGGCCAAGTTCGCCTACCATCGGTATTGAGACATCGTGTATATTAATATTTGAATAGTCATATTTGGCACTATATCGTCGAGTTGGACGTAGTCTATTAAGCTAATAATAGTCTGTTAATATATAGTGCTTCGTGCGGTGAGAATACTACCGTAGTCAGTACCCCATCGTTTCGGGCAGAGAACTGGCTGCTTATCCAGGGTGGTTGACCCCACGTGAAGCTGCACCCGAGGAGCCCCAGAGCCGACGAGCGAGTGGACCTGTATACCGGATTATTCTACCGACGACAGCCCGCCTTCCCAGGCACGGATTATGCTTTGTATACGTTGATTATTCCATGGATAAAGACCCCCGACACTGCCGTGTGTTGGAACCCCCCCCCCTGGAGAGGACGCAAGGTGAGGAGACGCTCTGCAAGACGAGGTCGCTTCACGTCTCTCCCCCGTGGACCGGAGAGAGCCGGCCCACAAAGAGTCCATCTGCTTTCATCTGTGGTCCAAGGATCGCCGGCGCATTGAACGGCACTACAGTGGGTTCACCTGGGATACCCTTGGCCGGATGAGGCAGCCGGATTCTACCCCCCCTCTTCCTACTCCTGTCGGCTTACAAGCGACCGGATTAACCCCCCCTAGTGTATCCAGCCTATAATCATTAAAGTATCATTGCTGTTATTCCTTAACTATTCCAGGTCGTATATGTACCACCTGCGCCTTCAGAGATTGGACATTCTCTATTGATATACCGACGAATACTCTTGCCATAAAAGTGCATACTAATTCCCATTCATAAATGTGATTGATTTGATTAAGTGCTTGCTCTACACACCATCGCTGTGTAGAAATAAAGACCTATTTCTAATTCGTACATTTGTGTTGGATCCGTTTCATCTACGTGACAGTGTTCATCATAATATATTTATGCCGAGTACTGGGTGGCCGAATATTAAGTACAAAGGTAGTGGTAGTAAGTATCATATCTAGTAATACAGTCAGGGAATTGTACCCCTCAGTTACAACACCTATCACACCTCTCACACCTATCACACCTATCACACCTCTCACACCTATCACACCTCTCACACCTATCACACATCTCACACCGATCCCACCTATCACACCTATCACACCTATCACACCTATCACACCTCTCACACCTATCATACCTCTCACACCTATCACTCCTCTCACACCTATCACACCTCTCACACCTCTCACACCTCTCACACCTATCACACCTATCACACCTATCACACCTCTCACACCTATCACACCTCTCACACCTATCACTTCTATCACACATATCACACCTCTCACACCTATCACACCTCTCACACCTATCACACCTATCACACCTCTCACACCTCTCACACCTATCACACCTATCACACCTCTCACACCTATCACACATCTCACACCTATCACACCTCTCACATACTCACACCTATCACACCTATCACACCTATCACACCTCTCACACCTATCACACCTCTCACACCTATCACTCCTCTCACACCTATCACACCTCTCACACCTATCACACCTCTCACACCTATCACACCTCTCACACCGCTCACACCTCTCACACCTATCACACCTATCACACCTCTCACACCTATCACACCTATCACACCTATCACACCTCTCACACCTATCACTCCTCTCACACCTATCACACCTCTCACACCTATCACACCTATCACACCTCTCACACCTATCACACCTATCACACCTCTCACACCTATCACACCTATCACACCTCTCACACCTATCACACCTCTCACACCTATCACACCTCTCACACCGATCCCACCTATCACACCTCTCACACCTATCATACCTCTCACACCTATCACTCCTCTCACACCTATCACACCTCTCACACCTCTCACACCTCTCACACCTATCACACCTATCACACCTATCACACCTCTCACACCTATCACACCTCTCACACCTATCACTCCTATCACACATATCACACCTCTCACACCTATCACACCTCTCACACCTATCACACCTATCACACCTCTCACACCTCTCACACCTATCACACCTATCACACCTCTCACACCTATCACACCTATCACACCTATCACACCTCTCACACCTATCACACATCTCACACCTATCACACCTATCACACCTCTCACATACTCACACCTATCACACCTCTCACACCTATCACACCTCTCACACCTATCACACCTCTCACACCTATCACTCCTCTCACACCTATCACACCTCTCACACCTATCACACCTCTCACACCTATCACACCTCTCACACCTCTCACACCTCTCACACCTATCACACCTATCACACCTCTCACACCTATCACACCTATCACACCTATCACACCTCTCACACATATCACACCTCTCACACCTATCACACCTCTCACACCTATCACACCTATCACACCTATCACACCTATCACACCTATCACACCTATCACACCTCTCACACCTCTCACACCTATCACACCTCTCACACCGATCCCACCTCTCACACCTATCACACCTATCACACCTCTCACACCTATCACTCCTCTCACACCTATCACACCTCTCACACCTATCACACCTCTCACACCTATCACACCTCTCACACCTCTCACACCTATCACACATATCACACCTATCACACCTCTCACACCTATCACACCTATCACACCTCTCACACCTATCACTCCTCTCACACCTATCACACCTCTCACACCTATCACACCTCTCACACCTCTCACACCTATCACACCTCTCACACCTCTCACACCTCTCACACCTCTCACACCTATCACACCTATCACACCTCTCACACCTCTCACACCTATCACACCTATCACACCTCTCACACCTATCACACCTATCACACCTATCACACCTCTCACACCTATCACACCTCTCACACCTATCACACCTCTCACACCAATCACACCTCTCACACCGCTCACACCTCTCACAACTCTCACACCTATCACACCTCTCACACCGATCCCACCTATCACACATATCACACCTATCACACCTCTCACACCTATCACTCCTCTCACACCTATCACACCTCTCACACCTCTCACACCTATCACACCTATCACACCTCTCACACCTATCACACCTCTCACACCTATCACACCTATCACACCTCTCACACCTATCACACCTCTCACACCTATCACACTTCTCACACCTATCACTCCTATCACACCTATCACACCTCTCACACCTATCACACCTCTCACACCTATCATACCTATCACACCTCTCACACATCTCACACCTATCACACCTCTCACACCTATCACACCTCTCACACCTATAACACCTCTCACACCTATCACACCTCTCACACCTATCACACCGATCACACCTATCACATCTCTCACACCTATCACACCTATCACACCTCTCACACCTATCACACCTCTCACACCTATCACTCCTCTCACACCTATCACACCTCTCACACCTCTCACACCTCTCACACCTATCACACCTCTCACACCTATCACACCTCTCACACCTATCACACCTATCACACCTCTCACACCTATCACACCTATCACACCTCTCACACCTCTCACACCTCTCACACCTCTCACACCTATCACACCTATCACACCTCTCACACCTATCACACCTCTCACACCTCTCACACCTATCACACCTATCACACTTCTCACACCTATCACACCTATCACACCTATCACACCTCTCACACCTATCACACCTCTCACACCTATCACTCCTCTCACACCTATCACACCTCTCACACCTATCACACCTCTCACACCTATCACACCTCTCACACCTATCACACCTCTCACACCTATCACACCTATCACACCTCTCACACCTATCACACCTATCACACCTCTCACACCTATCACACCTCTCACACCTATCACACCTATCACACCTATCACACCTCTCACACCTCTCACACCTCTCACACCTATCACACCTCTCACACCAATCCCACCTATCACACCTCTCACACCTATCACACCTATCACACCTCTATACCCATTCTGCAATCTGTTAATAAAGTTGTACTTAAGTTATGCTTTTACATTATACTTATTTAATAAGTGAATAGTTCCAAGTCAATCAAAAACTATGAGTTTTATTTACTCAAAGCATAATGCGGTTTACAGTCTGTATCTACTTAATTATCTTAAGTTGTACTTAAGTTATGCTTTTACATTATACTTACTTAATAAGTGAATAATTCCAAGTCAATCAAAAACTATGAGTTTTATTTACTCAAAACATAATGCGGTTTACAGTCTGTATCTACTTAATTATCTTAAGTTGTACTTAAGTTATGCTTTTACATTATACTTACTTAATAAGTGAATAGTTCCAAATCAATAAAAAACTATGAGTTTTATTTACTCAAAACATAAGAACACGTCACACGAACTCAAGACATTCAAGTTAGTAGAACTTTCATAGAATATTGAGTATACCCTACTCAAACTAATTGATTATTTTGAACATGCGGGTTTACAGTGTGCACTGGCTCCCTGTACACCCTGTATTCTGGCTGGTGATTAAAGCCAGCTGTTTAATCAAATCACCAACCAGTTATTCTGGTTGCTGTGCGATCTGAGGGGGATTTGCTTTTGTTTGCCTTCAATGGTCTCATCACTTCAGTCATACATTCTTTTATTATGTATGCATCAGAGAGAGAGAATGGCTTCTTGTGTTTAGCAAACACCCATGCCACCCATGGTTGCTTTTTCTCGTTGTGACATAGATTTAACAATAATTCTGCTTGCAGCTTGATATGATGATTTCATTCCATTTATTTGTGTCGTTCTTAGCACTGAATTTTGAGGGGAGGTTGCATCAAAATAACTGTTTTGTTTCGTAGTGGCGTTTCATATTGCCACTCTTCATAAGAGCTACCGTTACTTGGCATATTAGTCACATTGGTTTGGTGCTGGACTCAGGATGAACGCATATTTTTCAGTCCATTCACCTTTGAATTGCAGTCGACTTTTCTTTTACCTACCATCTTTGAAGATCCCATATTTTTCTGCTGCCTGCCTGCTGGGCGAAACTAGCTACATTTATCTCACAGAGATAAAACTGGGAGCAAGGCTACTGTAGATGCGCTGTCAACTCTCTGCTCTGACTCGGACTGAAAGAGATGACACGCATTCCGTGAAGACCCGCCCTACTCCCCTACTCTGCCTCTGATTCGCAGACTGTGGGTGGGGGGGGGGGAACTCTGACGGGACGCTGAATGTGATTGGACCAGACCCGTACACAGACACAGACAGACAGTGGCAGTGCAGCCGGACATGCAGAGCACTGCTTGCAGAGGAGATTTAGCGAGGATGCATTTGCCTTCCACTTTACTTGGTATCACTCCGGAATCACGTTTCAACCAAGTCACTAACGTAACGTTGCTGTCATGAGCCTGCGCTATGGTATGGTACAAGTGATAAAATAAATAGAACTTCCAACTTGCGCAACGACTCTGCAACAAGTTGCACGCGGGCCGCATTAACACTAAACTTTGATGTCAAGTAGGGGGCCGCAAAATATCATCCTGCGGGCCGCAATTGGCCCGCTGGCCGCAAGTTTGAGACCCCTGCTTTATACCCTTGTATCAGTGGCGGCTCGTGAATTCTTCATGGGGGGGGGGGCGCGGAATTAATTAGTATCCCCCTCTATCTCTCCTTCTCTCTCTTTCTCTCTCTCACACACAGCGCGACGTGGAATCGATTCGTTACACAATCAGACCTAGTATGTGTAGTAGTATATATGTAAACAAGACAAACGTCTTTCTCTGATCTGCATCCCCTTAACAATTGTGTGTATTTAGCCGTACTGTATTGTACCCATTCTGCAATCTGTTAAATAAAGTTTTCATTCAGAGAGAGAGAGAGAGAGAGAGAGAGAGAGAGAGAGAGAGAGAGAGAGAGAGAGAGAGAGAGAGAGAGAGAGAGAGAGAGAGAGAGAGAGAGAGAGAATCACGGAATCACGTTAGTTAGTTAGAGAGAGAGAGAGAGAGAGAGAGAGAGAGAGAGAGAGAGAGAGAGAGAGAGAGAGAGAGAGAGAGAGAGAGAGAGAGAGAGAGAGAGAGAGAGAGAGAGAGAGAGAGAGAGAGCGAGAGAGAGAGAGAGAATCACAGAATCACATTAGTTAGTGAGAGAGAGAGAGAGAGAGAGAGAGAGAGAGAGAGAGAGAGAGAGAGAGAGAGAGAGAGAGAGAGAGAGAGAGAGAGAGAGAGAGAGGGAGAGAGAATCACGGAATCACGTTAGTTAGTTAGAGAGAGAGAGAGAGAGAGAGAGAGAGAGAGAGAGAGAGAGAGAGAGAGAGAGAGAGAGAGAGAGAGAGAGAGAGAGAGAGAGAATCACGGAATCACGTTAGTTAGTTAGAGAGAGAGAGAGAGAGAGAGAGAGAGAGAGAGAGAGAGAGAGAGAGAGAGAGAGAGAGAGAGAGAGAGAGAGAGAGAGAGAGAATTAACTCACTTTGTTTAATTGAAACGTGGTCCAGCCGGGGGGCTTGATATAGTGTATGTCCACTGACTGTCCCCCAGACTGTTGTCGATGTATATCCACTGCCCACTGTCCAGACTCGAGACTGCATCACAACACATGAACACACAGCATCGAACATCCTGCAAACTGTCCACTTCTAAACAAAACCGAGAAATGCGGCTACGGAAAAGTACTGTCGTCGCCGCGTCGGCCAATCAGAGAGCGTCTCCGAGAAATGCGGCTACGGAAAATACTGGCGCTGCTTGCTTAAATGATAATAGATCGCTCGGAAAAGCGCCCGACTTCCATCATAATACATCATATTTCAACGCACAGCGCGTTACGCACTGATCTGCTGCGACGGATACAGCGATGAAACAGTGCACGGCGTGCACGCGCAATCAGAGCGCTATTGCGTCTAGCCCGAGAGAAATACGGCGAGGAGAATGCGGCTACGGTAACGGAACGTATTCTCTATCAGACAGTGAGTCACTTCCTGTTCAGGAAAACGATTATTTGATATTTGATATATTAACGTTATATTGTGCATTGGAAACACAAACATACTTAAAATGAGTAAATATTAATCATTTTAAACATGTTTATATTATTTATAGGGCTATAAAACAAAAAACAAAAAAAAATATTTCTTGTTCTACTCTCTTTTAACCAGGGTTAACCAGGGGGGGCGGCGCCCGAGCGCCCCTAGTGGCCAGCCGCCACTGCCTTGTATCTTTCTCGGTGGGACGGCAAAACATCTCCGGTTTCATGTTTCCTTGTCGAGTGAGGGCAGCCGTTCTGCCGGTTCCATCGAAGCACGTCAAATAACGCCGATCCATATGTTGTGGTGGATTATGCCGTGGGCCAAATGGACATTGGATTGGATTGGACCAGATGGCGATCAAACAATTGGAATATTATTTTTGGAATACTCCCGGTCACAGGTAAGAATGATCTGACGTCAATTTTAGCTTGATCCTGCAATCATAGGCGGAGGGTGAGCTGGAAATTAGGGAAGGCTATTATGGGATGGAACTTGCGCGGAGCGCGGAAAATGTTTCCTTTTTTTTGTTTGCACGCAAATTATGCTGTTGAAAGGAGCGGACGAGTAGCCTCCAGCTGCATCCCCGGAGAATCCGCTCACTGGCAACTTCCGCCAGCCACAGGACGAGCGCTGATTCGCGGAAAGTACGGAAGTAGGCGTGTTCGAGATTGATTTCGGCTCGCCTCGAAAATAGACGAGAGTAGCCGAGTGCAGCCGGGGGAGGAGTCAGAACGTCGGACACTTCAGATTTGACTACAGCCTGCTCGTCTAGTCTCGCATGGCAGATACGCATTCACGTCACCACCACACAGACATACACACCTGTCCAGCTCATGCGATGGCCCCGTGCACATTAGATTAGATTAAAATGTACAGCACACCATATAATACTGCTATAGTGGAATATACTATTCATAATCCATAAAGTATACCATCTTGTTGCGCTCTCCTGGCCACCGCAGCGCGCACGCACACACAACACACATAATTCTGTTTTGCATCAATATATATATATTAGGGATGCTCGATATTGGCTTTTTTACCGATACCGATATTCCGATATTGTCCAACTCTTAATTTCCGATACCGATATCAACCGATATCAACCGATACCGATATATGCAGGGTTTCCCCGTCCAAAAAACTGAATAATTTCAGGTAACTAATAATTTCACTGGATATATATATAACAAATATTGTTATTTTTTTTTTATTTTTAAACCGATACTGATATTTTCCGATATCACATTTTACTGCCGATATCGGCCGATAATATCGGACATCCCTAATATATATATATACAGTATTGAGGCAAAACAGACGACGTGTGTGTGCAGGGGCGTAGCTGTAGATTCTGGGCCCCATGAAAGAATTTATTAGTGGGCCTCCAAGTAATGCGAGCGCGCGGGAGCGCGCGGGAGCGCGCGAGAGAATTTTTTTTTGCCATTTATTTATTGATGAAAACGCATAATATGGTTTTTACCTATACATTCGGATCAGCAGTTCAGCACTTGCACTGTTGGTGGGTGAGCCTAGTAAAGGATGTCGCATTGCGTTCATCTTCAATGAATGGACCAATGCAATAGTCTACCAAAGAACCTTGAGTCGCACTAGGCTGGGAACAACCCTGGGTCCGGTCAAGTGATAGTAAACTGGACTGGACGAACAACATCGAGGCCCTACAGGAAGGGACAGAGGAGACTGTTCTTCCTGAGAAGGCTCAGGTCTTTTAATGTCTGCAGCAAACTGCTGCAGATGTTCTACCAGTCTGTGGTTGCTGGTGCCCTCTTCTTCGCTGTGGTATGCTGGGGGGGCAACACCAACACACACAAAATAAACAAACTGGTCAAAAAAGCAAGCTCTGTGGTGGGAGCGGACCTGGACAGTCTGAATCAAATTTTTTTTCTCTTTTTTTTCTACCTTAAACAGATCTTTTTCAAGTTCCAAGTTTTAATACTCTTATCAACATGCGAGTCAACAAATGCTTGCTCTATGCAGCCATTTAACACAAAAGGATGACCCTCATGCATTGCAAATTTGCATCAAATTCAAAACAGAGTGATGCACAAAATAACTTAAAAGAAAATAATAATTTAAAACAATGAATAAAGTGTGCATGAAATAATAGGGGAAAGAAAACGTTAGGAACTTGTTACATTCACCCACACAAGGGCTGAGTAATCACCCCCCCCCCCCCTCTCTCTCTCACACACACTCTCCCAGCTCTCTTTCTCTCTTGCCCCTTCCTCATCTCTCTCACCCCCCCTCTCTCTATATATCTCACACACACACACACACACACACACACACACGCACGCACGCACGCACGCACGCACGCACGCACGCACGCACGCACGCACGCACACACGCACACACACACACACACACACACACACACACACACACACACACACACACACACACACACACACACACACTTCAGAAACAAACATAGTATCAATGAGAGCATCAATCATACACCTGAGTGATGTCTAGTGATGTCTAGTCTTCAGGGTATTCAGGCTGTCTGGAATGTTAAGTGTCACCACACCTATCCATTGACACCCCGGTCGGCCGACCCCAGCGCCCCCACACACACACTGGTACACAGGGGGGGGGGGGGGGGGGGGGGGAAAGGTCATTTTTTTTTTTTTTTATAAATAAAAATAATGTGTCGACTGGTCTGGGAAGGCATAGCCTGCCCGTGCCTTACACACCCGCCACCTATGCCTGCAATGCTTTTACACCGATCGGGCTGATAAGCTTTTTTAGTGTTCAATGCGAATGCCGTTACTGACAATCAAATAATCAGAAATGACCCCCCCCCCCTTTCATGCATTCATGATGGAACATAATACCTATTATATAATTTAGATTTTCGGGATAATAGCGTATACAGGCAAGAAATGGCAACGTCTAGTGTAATCGACGTATAGGGCTTTACAGGATTTCATGAATTACCCTAGACCACTCTAAAACCATACTTATATTCACCACTGTATAACACGGGAACGTATGGATGGAAACATTTATTCTTTCTCACATATTGAACGATAGATAGGTGATGTCAAATGGGCCATAGTATTGTATCCATAGCTGACAAGGTGACTCAGTCCTATCTTTTAAAGCATGGCAATGCGACCACAGGGCCATGGCTAATTCCTGGCAGTCAATGAGTTAAGTTGAACTCCTTTTCTCCAGTGGACAAGAGATCATCCGAACGTTAAGATTTTTCATGGCTCTTACACAGACAGATAGACACATAGAGACTCCCAGAACACAGACACAAGTGATTGAATAAAGACTTGATAAATTTTTATACTTTAATAGGGGAAAACAATGTGTGAACCTTCTCAAAAAATTATTGTGAGAATGTGATGTTCAATACATTCAAAGCATATTAAATACATTATAGAACGTTTTGTTTCATGATATTTGCTTGTTCTGATAGTTGCTTTATTCTCAGCTTATTGATATTAGATGTCTGTAATCATTAGAGTATGACAGTAAATGTGCCACAAACGTGTGGTGCTCTGAAAAGATTTTATAACCAAAATAAGGTTATGCATTTAATGACACCCTGGCCGACATCCAATGGATAGCTGCCAAAACCTATTGACACTTAAGTGTGTGTGTTTGGTCGGTAACATGGGTCTCTCAGTCCCTCTGCTCTGCAGTAAACACAAAATAAATTTGCTGGTATCCCTTCCCACTTTAACCAATCATAAACACTCTGTACGAGTGATGGCAGTCAGAATGTAGAGCTATTGTTTTAACTTAACATGTATTTAGAAAATAAATAAATAAAATACCACTTTAACACATTAACTGCCACGCTTCTATCCATCAATGTATGATCACTGCCACCAGTCTAAGCCTATGGAGATGTTCACCTTCTTTGCAGGGCTATAACTTTTTAAATTGTATTGCTAAATTGACATTACTATGGCCCATTCAACATCGATTATCTATCGTTCAGGATGTAGGAACGTTATACTTTTTCATTCATATATTCATACGAAAATACCGTCTAGAATATAAGTATGTTTTTATCGTTTTCTGCAGTAATTCCTAGAACGCTAGTTATAGGCCGAAACGCGTAATATAGATTATCGATTGCAGTTTATTCGCAATACACGCTATATTAAAAAATCCAACTGAATACGATCCTAAACGTTATGACTCATCATGCGCGGATGAAAGGGGGGGGGGGGTCGTTTATAATTCCGTGATCGTCAGTAAATGCTTTAGTATGGGTGATATATTGATCAGAGCTGTTTGCATTGAAAAGAATAAACAATCAAGCTGAAAGTAACGTTACTGTGCTCTTACCGTTCGCCGATGAGACTGGAGGAAAAAGATCCCACTTATTTGACGTCGATCGACTAGATCCATTTCCGGTTTGTATGGCGCAATGAACGCCCAAATCATATAGATTATTGAGTTATGGCAGCGATCCATATACACAGATGTGTGTCTAGAGTCCTGCAACAATATGTGACTGCCGGACGGATTTCCGTGATGCACAGAGATCACCAGAGATCCATTTCCGGTTGTAACTCGCCCGATCATCCACCAGGTGGCGGTATTGAAGCGTTGCACGGTTGTGCCGAGTCCCACTGTCTCAGCTGAGGCTGGGTGGCGGAATTATGAATACCATGGCGAAAAAATGAAATATGATCTCAATAACATTGTACGCCGTGGATTGGCGGAATTCGCATGATCAGCAAACTCGTCGTAAGCCGTTTATGGCGGTGGATATGTTAAGGCCGAATTATACTTCTGTGTGGGATGCTACAGCTCCTTTTTCCTTTTTTTTTTAATGTTTGATCGGCTGCACATAGACCTGACCGTCGCCTTGGGCGTTAGCGGCGCTACCCTTGGCGAAGCATCGGCACTGCTATGACGTTGGAGTATAAAGTTTGCTTTAGAAATCTATCGGTTTTCTTTGACATGACCATTTTAGTCTTAGGCTGCGGTTAGACTAGGGCCAGTTTTCGTTTCAGTTTTCAGTTTCAGTTTCGCTTTTCAGAACGCTATGTAATGGCAGGCAAGTTAGACATCGTTTTTTGTCTCCTGACCACCGAGTGATGTTTATACATGTTTATACAGTACAATGCCAAAGCAGTAGGTGGCGATGCAGTTCAAACATGAAGGCCATTGTCAACCAATCAGAAAGGTTAAACGAGTCACTCCACATACTGCTAAAAATCTCAAAAGCCACCATCTTTATACCTCGCATAAGCCATTTAGCCACATAGCATTTATTTTGTATACATTTATAAAGTGCAATAAACAAAAACGGATACATTCACTGTGTGTTCTGCCTCATTTGTTGATGATTTGTTGATGAAACAAAACTAACATCAACACAATTGACCACCAAGAGCAGAGTTTAGTCTCACAAAAAATATCGCCGATTTTGTTAGCTTACGTGCTAACGTGATATGCCAGTATAACAGTATAGCATTGTGGCTAGCGGCGAAGTAACGTTAATGCTAGCAGAATGAAAGGATGTAAACGTTATTTAACAGATTGCAGAATGGGTACAATACAATACGGCTCAATACAAACAATTGTTAAGGGAATGCAGACTGTTGTAGCTTGTTATATTAATCAGCGTCCCCAGAGCGATAGTTCAACTTGACTAACAGGGTCTGAAAGTAACGTTAGCCAGGTAGCTAACGTTAGCCATCCAGCACCTGTGAAAACTAATGCCAAACTGATGATATCAGACGTTGATATCAGGAGCTATCAGTACAGTAGTTAGATAACATTAGACAACGCCTCATGTATTAAACAAAAGTGAATAGATGACTGGGCCATTTTGTTTAAACAGTAACGTTAGCTAGAGCGACGCTAGCCAGCCAGCTCCTGCGAAAACGAATGCCAAACTGATGATATCAGACGTTGATATCAGGAGCTAGATAACATTAGACAACGCCTCATGTATTAAACAAAAGTGAATAGATGACTGGGCCATTTAGTTTAATGCTTGTTATGTTGAAAGAGGAGCTCTGGGCTCAGACCAGGCTGCAGAAACAGTGGGGGGGCATAAAATGTTCTCGGGGGGGCACAATTGTTTTTCAACACAGGTTCCCTTTTATACATTTCAGCTGGGACAGCGGCGCTGTGGCTTGCTTGGCGCTACCCACGGTGCTGAACTAAACAGCAAAGAGGCAATTGAAAAATCAAATTTCTCTCTATCTTAAGAACATTCACTTATACAAAAACAGACTGAACGGATCTATATAACAGACCTGCTGGGGCAGCGGACTGAGAGCAGGGGACACAAACAGGCTGGATAAGATGGTCAGGAAGGCCAGTAGCGTGGTTGGGGTGGAGCTGGACTCTAGCGAGGGTGGCGGAGAGGAGGAACCTTGCTAAGCAACCCCTCCCACCCAGTATACACAGATTTGGCTGATAGGAGGAGCATGTTATAGGCTCACACTACCTAAATGCAGCACTGAACGGCACAGGAAATTCTTCATTCCGACAGCCATCAGACTATACAATGCATCACTGTGCCTCACTGCATCACTGAGCACAGAGTGACAGTTACCATCTTCCTGGACTCTTACTATTTAAACAGCACTGTGCAATATTACACCTACTGTAGACTTCAGTATATATTTTTTTATTTACTGTATCTTTTATTCAATTTTTATTCTATTTCATTTTATTCTATTCTTAGGCCATTTGTTTTGTTATTCTTATTCGTGACTTGTTCTGTCTAAATGTTTAATGTTGAGTGATTTGCAGTGTCAAATTTCCCTCAGGATAATACATTTCTATTCTATTCTATTCTATATCTTTGAAAAGTCTCCATTTATTCAAAACTTCTGAATTCACTGAAAACTGAACTGACAAAAATAAGATGCATAAAAAGCAAACAAAATTTCTCCACAGGCTACTCACCATCATTAGTAGAGCGGCAAGCGGCGTTTGGGGACAGAGTGAAATCTTCTTAAAACACTGCCCCTACACTCATTCCTGAACTTTTTTGTTAAGTCCTTCTCAAATGCCAACTGAATTAAATTGGCCTTGCGTCAATGAAGCATACTAAGGCGATGTTCTGTAAAGACGTTCTTGAGGTATAGAAAACTAATTCTCACAGAGTGCCGTGCTAGCTTCAGTAGTGTTGTTGTTGACATCAGTGCCCACTAGGGCTGTCCCCGACTAAGGATTTGGATAGTTGACTTTGATTGACAAAAAAAAAAAAAAAAAAAAAAAATGACCAGGGTGGGCACAGCTGCCTCTGTGGGCGGGCCCGGCCCCCTAATGCCCGCCCATGGCGCCGGGTCTGTCTGGGCTGCTCATGCAGTCGACTCTTGCGTGGTAAGTGTTTGTTGACATGACATGGTCTGGGAGGGGAGAATTTGGCGTCGGTCTCTACTGCGCATGGGCATTGGGCAGAACGGCTCCGTATCCGGCTTGCGCAAATTACATGGCACCATTGTCGGCGAGTTTCCAAAACGAAAACCTTTTCAGCGTTCCCGCTAGGGAAGCGCGTTTTCCTGCCAAAACTGCGTTTCTTTTTAACTTGGACATGCAAACATAATCATTCAGCAACAAAACGTTGCTGTTTTAGCCCAGTGTAACCATGGCCTTAGTCAGCATTTAGCATTTTAGTCTTAGTCAGTTTTAGTCTTGATTTTTCTTTTTTGTTTTAGTATAAATTTTGTCGCAAAAAACTGATGACATTTTTGTCTAGTTTTCGTTAATGAAAAAAAGGCTTTTTATTCTCTTGTAAATAATGCAATTCGATTTATTCTTTAAGTATAGTCTAGCCAAAACCCTATCAGCTGATTCACAATACGTTCAGTAGAAGGCTAGAAGGCATGGGAAATGGTCAATAGATTCAGAAATAGTCAGACATGAAATGGAACATATTCTGATTTAAATTGCTTATTTATTTATTTTAACCATAGCAACAATAGGATAGTGTAAATACACAGTACACACAATTCTCACTGGGACCTACTGTACAAATGTCACACACGTCACACACACATTCCCTTTTGTCCGTCGAGTACAACCGTAGATCGCTGACGTCACTTTAAACTTAAAACTTAAAATGACGGCCTCCATCAGATCATTCACGTTTCAAGTTTCTTTATTAGTTGTCATACAGAAGTACAGAATACTTTTATATAAAATGCTTCTTTCTGTTATGCTCCAGAGATTGTGCTAGATAAAAATAGTGTTCAATATATACATATATACAATATACAATGCAGAGTAGAAAAGTAACTGAATTACAATAAATCAAATCAAATTTATTTGTAAGGCCCGACAACACACGTTAATGTCCCCATGGGCCGGACACGTCTTCTTTAAACAAGTCAAGAAGAAACATAACAATAAGTCAAGAACAAAACAAGAACACCATAAGGTCTAACACATTTAAAATAAATGAATGAATGCAAGCACTCCCAGACATACCCCACGGGAAGGTAAGGAAAAACTCACTAAAACCTAACAATAGGGAAAAATGCACCACAGGCAGTGTGGAGGAGAGAAACCTTAGAAGGGCCATTCAAGGGGGGATCTCCCTTCTTTGTCAGAATGCAGGTAGGTGAATTCCAATGGTTGAAGGCAATCACAGAGACAGAGAGTGTTTACTCTTGAACAGGTTCGACTTTAATAGTAAGAACACAGAGTAAATTCTAAGAGAGAACAAGTGCTAAAAGCACAAGTGTAAGATAAGGTAAATGGGAGCTTATTGGAGGTCCACAGTAGAACCGTCCGCGTTATCCCCGAACGCAATTAGTGAAGACCTGACAATGGACAAGCAGAAGAGAGGAATGTTAAATAGAGACCAAATACCAACATTCCACACACACCCCTGTGACAGCCAATCAGGAACCACCCCTAAGTGACAGCACTAATTGACAGGGAAATGACAGGTGACAAGCCCAGTGACATATGCCAGGAATGTGGGTGGTCACCGACCGAGGTCAGTGTCCAGAACGTAACAGTACCCTCCCCCGACGAACGGCACCAGACGTTCACCTAGGAGCCTCGGGATTCAGCCGCCGGAAATCAACGATCAGGCTGGGATCTAAAATATCCCTTTGAGGCACCCAAGAACGCTCTTCTATCCCGTACCCCTCCCAATCCACCAAGAACTGAAACCCCCTACCCCTCCGCCTACAACCCAGTATCCTCCGCACCGTGTAAATGGGTTGACCGCCAATAAACCGGGGCGGAGGAACCACAGGCAGTGGCGGGGCTAAGGGCGATGAGAGGAATGGCTTCAACAGGGACACATGAAACGTCGGATGAACCCTCATAGAGCTCGGAAGTCGTAGCTTGTAAGCCACTGGATTAACCCGATGAATCACTTTAAATGGTCCTATAAAGCGAGGAGCCAGCTTCTTGGATTCCACCCGGAGAGGGATATCCCGGGTGGAAAGCCAAACCCGCTGCCCTGGACGGTAAACTGGAGCCGGACGACGCTTACGGTTAGCCTGCCATTGGGTACTAACCGAAACCTTCTGTAGCGCCTTCCGAACCTGTTTCCACGTCCTGCGACAGCGAGCCACATGTGCCTGGGCCGAGGGCACCTCCGCCTCCTGCTCCTGCTCGGGAAACAGAGGAGGTTGAAAACCATACTGGCACTGAAAGGGAGACATACCGGTAGAAGAGGAGAGAAGGGTATTATGCGCGTACTCAGCCCAAGCCAACCTCCTACTCCACGTTGCCGGACTACCGGCAACGTAACACCTCAAGACCCCCTCCAAATCCTGGTTGACCCTCTCCGTCTGCCCGTTCGACTGTGGATGGAACCCAGACGACAGACTGACAGAGGCGCCGAGGCCGGCGGCAAACGCCTTCCAGAACCTGGAGGCGAACTGAGGACCCCGGTCCAACACGATATCTACTGGCAGCCCGTGGACCCGAAAGACATGCTGTATAATTAAATCAGCAGTCTCCCGGGCCGAAGGAAGCTTGGGGAGAGGGACAAAGTGAGCCGCCTTAGAGAACCGATCCACCACCACCAAAATGGTGGTGAACCCGTCCGAAAGGGGAAGACCAGAAATAAAGTCCAGAGATATGTGTGACCAGGGTCGTTTAGGAATAGGAAGTGGTCGGAGGAGACCCGCCGGTGCCCGTCGAGAGGTCTTACTACGTGCGCACACCGGACAGGCCGCCACAAAGGAACGCGTATCCCCCTCCACTGTCGGCCACCAGAACCTCCTACGGATAAATTCCAGGGTCCTGGTTGCCCCTGGGTGGCTGGTGAGGGATGACGCATGTGCCCACTGTAGCAAGCGTGAGCGCGCCACCTTGGGAACATACGACCGTCCCGGAGGACCCCCACCAGGATCGGGCTCCCGCGTTAGCGCCGACCTTACCACCTTCTCTATGCCCCAAGACACGGGTGCCAAAATCAAGGCCGGTGGAATAATGGGATGGGGCTGCTCCTCCCTCCCAGGAAGATCAAACTGGCGCGACAACGCGTCAGGTTTGATATTCTTGGAGCCGGGTCTATAGGAGATGGTATATCGAAATCGTGTGAAGAACAACGTCCACCTGGCCTGGCGAGCGTTAAGGCGTTTAGCCCCTTGGATGTAAGCCAAGTTCTTATGGTCAGTCCAAATAATGAAAGGATGTGCCGCCCCCTCCAACCAATGTCTCCACTCCTCCAGTGCCAATTTGATCGCCAATAACTCCCGATTACCCACGTCGTAATTACGCTCGGCTGGTGACAGACGGCGAGAAAAAAAAGCACACGGGTGCACTTTCCCATCCTTTAAGCATCTCTGAGAGAGCACCCCCCCCCCACCGCGACGTCAGAGGCATCCACCTCCACAATGAACGGAACCTCCGCGTCATGGCGGATCAATACAGGAGCGGATGTAAAACGACGTTTAAGATCGCAGAAGGCCGACTCAGCCCTAGGCGACCATTCAAAGCCAGGGAGAGAGGCCTTAGTGAGAGCTGTTAAGGGATTGGCTAAGGCGCTAAAATTGCGAATAAAGCGCCTGTAAAAATTTGCAAAGCCCAAAAAACGTTGTAACCCCTTGAGCGACGAAGGCCGTGGCCAGTCCAAAACTGCACTCACCTTGGCTGGATCCATGCGCAGATCGCCCTTCGTCAACACAAAGCCCAGGAAGGACACGGTGTCCGTGTGAAACACACACTTCTCAGCCTTAACGAATAGTTGATGCTTGAGGAGACGGTCTAGCACCTCCCGAACGTGCATTTGGTGTTGCACCATATCGCGAGAAAAAATCAGGATATCATCTAAGTAGACAAACACCGACACCCCAATCAAGTCTCGCAGCACGTCGTTAACCAGGGCTTGGAAGACTGCCGGAGCATTAGCCAAACCAAAGGGCATGACCAAATACTCATAGTGCCCATTGGGTGTGTTAAATGCAGTCTTCCACTCGTCTCCCTCTCTAATCCTGACCAGGTTGTATGCATTACGTAAGTCAAGTTTAGAAAAGACCTGTGCCCCCTGTAAGCACTCAAAGGCCGTGTCCATGAGGGGTAAAGGATATCGGTTCTTGATGGAAACGTCATTCAATCCCCTATAATCAATGCATGGGCGCTGATCCCCATCCTTTTTATCAACAAAAAAGAAGCCAGCGCCGGCAGGGGAAGTGGAAGGGCGTATGTGCCCCGCAAGCAATGCCTCCTCTATGTAGGTGTTCATGGCCAAGGTTTCGGGGCGTGAGAGAGAGAACATTCGCCCGCGAGGCGGGGAGGTACCGGGTAGAAGATTAATGGGACAGTCGTATGATCTATGAGGCGGAAGTGCTTTAGCACGCGTCTTGCTAAAAACGTCCGCCAGGTCCCAATAGATCTCAGGCACCCCTATTAAATCGGGATTAGAGGGTAGATCAGAATCTGCCACGCTCCCCACCATCCTGGAGAAAGAGGGAGGAGACAAAAGAGAAGAGGGGGGGGGAGACAAGGGTTTGGGCAAACTCCCGCTGACGATCGACTTGACGTCGGCCGCCGTTGAGAGTTCGCCCGTGCTCCAATTAATGACACGAACACATGACGACAACCAGGGATGACCCAACACCATGACAGAATAGGGGGAAAAGATGACAAAAAAAGTAACCCATTCCCACTCCCCACCCTCCACCCGGATGTGTAAGGGAACTGTGCGCTGGGTGACGCTCCCACTGCCCAGGGGCCGACCGTCCAGGGCATAGACTGGTAAGGGAACCCCTAAGTCCTCCACCGGGGTTCCCCACTCCTTCACCAATCCCACGTGAATAAAATTGCCCGCCGCCCCTGAGTCAATGAGAGCCTTAGTTCCCCTAATGTCACCCCCACAGTTGATCGCCACCTCAAAAAATGTGCGAGAATCCGTGGTTTTGGCAGGAATGAGCCCACCTGCTGGCGCCCTCTCAAGGCCCGACGGCGCACCTTCCATCCCCGATTGGCGCCGAGCCGATACAGCCTGGACCCGACAGCTGCCGAAGCGGTGACCGGTGCGGCCGCACCGGAAGCAGCGTCGCTCTTTGATGAAGCGCTGCCTCTCGTCGTCCGAGAGCGACAGCGCTCCAAGCTGCATGGATTCATCACCCAGTGGCCCACTCGTGTAATGCATGGAATTATCAACACCAGGAGAAGAAGGAAAACATACCTGGGACTGGGTGTTGTTGACATGCTCCTTCTCCCTCTCCCGGTGCCGATTATCCATCTTGATGGTGGTGTTGATCAGCACTTCCAGCTGCTCGGGGATCTCACGCGCGGAGAGAGCATCTCGCATCCGCGCTGAGAGTCCCCTGACGAACAGAACCACGCAGACGTTCTCCGCCCAAGCTGTCTCCCGAGCCAAGATCCGAAACTTGATAGCATAAGCTGCGACAGTGCGGAGGCCCTGCCGGCAGTCGAGAAGACGACCACCAGCCTCGAAGATCGAGAGTACCCGGGAAGTATCGAATACTCTTCTCAATTCCCGGGTAAAGGCGTCCAGACTGTCGCAGATTATCGCCCCTGCCTCTAATTCCGCCGTAGCCCAGGAGAGAGCTTCGCCGGTGAGCAGTGTGATAATATACGCTACCTGCGCTGTCTCCGATGGAAATGATCGTGGTTGCAGCCGGAAAACGAGTAGACACTGGGTGATGAATTCCCGACAACCATCCGGTGATCCGTCATAGCGAGCGGGCGCCTGCAGATGTGGTTCGCGGGACCGCTCCTGGACCCCGAACCCCCCCCGACTTTCCTCTGCGTGGAGCGCTGCTTCCCCCGCCGCCGACTGCACACCAGCCACTCCTTCTTGGGCTTGTCGAGCTGTGGCCAACGCCGACTGCGCCACCGCTTGGGATGATCCGACGACCCCATTGAGTCGGATTAACTCGGCGCTGACCAGCTGCTGATGTTCCTCCATCCGTGTCTGGGCTGCTCCCTGCGTCCGGAGCATCTCCATGATGGCCTCCATGGAATTCTGATGGTCAGATCTTCTGTCAGAATGCAGGTAGGTGAATTCCAATGGTTGAAGGCAATCACAGAGACAGAGAGTGTTTACTCTTGAACAGGTTCGACTTTAATAGTAAGAACACAGAGTAAATTCTAAGAGAGAACAAGTGCTAAAAGCACAAGTGTAAGATAAGGTAAATGGGAGCTTATTGGAGGTCCACAGTAGAACCGTCCGCGTTATCCCCGAACGCAATTAGTGAAGACCTGACAATGGACAAGCAGAAGAGAGGAATGTTAAATAGAGACCAAATACCAACATTCCACACACACCCCCGTGACAGCCAATCAGGAACCACCCCTAAGTGACAGCACTAATTGACAGGGAAATGACAGGTGACAAGCCCAGTGACATATGCCAGGAATGTGGGTGGTCACCGACCGAGGTCGGTGTCCAGAACGTAACATTCTTAGATGTCGGTGATAGTAGTGTTGCAGACTAACAGTTGGTAAGCATGCACTCATGTGTGTAGTGAAACACAGATGAGTGCATGCAATAGCAACTGAACATTTAGAAAAATTAAAGATAAAGCTGATAGCGATAGCAACTGAACATTTTGAAAGATTAAAGATAGAGCTGATAGCGAATCTATTTGAGGCACAGGGGCGGCGCAAAGAGGGTCGCGTCCTCCCCGTCTTAATCACGGGACGTTCAACACTCCCTGTCATTGTTCCAAGACAGCCTGAGACAGGGAGATAGGGGGCAGCGCAGAGAGGGTCGCAACCTCCCCGACATCATCGCGGGACGTCCAGCACTCCGGTCAATACTCCGGGACAGCAACTCACAGGGAGACGGGACAGGCGTTAGACAGCTCGCGTGATTGTAGTGGGTGGACATAGCAATAGATACAAGTGGTAAGCATAATATGTGAATAGAGTAGATATATGAAGTAAGCATATTATGTGAATAGAATAGAAGTACTTAACCCAGCAATGAAACCACGTTGACAGACCACAAACCATGTTGACAGACTACGGACAGAAGACGGTAAGGAGCTGATCCGTGGCCTCGGTGGTGCATGTAGAGCAGTCTCTGCAATCTTGGCCAAGACCCCGAAACATCCATCACCTTGGTCAGCACTACGAGACAGGCACTCAGATAGATGGGGGAGGGGTTAGAGAGTTCCCATGTTTGTAGTGCTGCGGAAAAGCAGAGATGGGAGAAAATAGAAATCCTAACTAAACTAGACAGATTAATCTAAAGGTCAGTCCCCGACCAGGTGAGATCAGGGTAGGTTGAAGGAGAGAGAGAAAAGATGGGTCTTAAGCAGGGATTTAAAAGCTTCGACAGAGCAGGCGCCCCTGACGACGGCAGGTAATTTGTTCCACAGGTAGGGAGCGCGGTAGACAAAGGCTCTGTGGCCGGCGGATTTCTTTTTAACCCTAGGAATCGATAGAAGCCCCGCATTTTGTGAGCGCAGAGCACGAGCGGGCGAGTATTGGGAGATGAGATCGGATAGATAGAGCGGTGCAAGCAAGAGGAGTAGCACGTTAAAGTAAGATCGGGCTTGAATAGGAAGCCAGTGTAGGGCGGACACAACTGGTGTGATGTGATAACATTTTCAAGTTCTAGTTAGTATCCGTGCAGCCGCATTTTGCACAAGTTGAAGATTTTTTATGCTTAAATTAGGTAGGCCTGAAAAAAGTGCATTACAGTAGTCCAGACGTGATGAGACAAAATCATGAATCAGGGTTTCAGCATCAGCCAGAGTTAAAATGGGGCGAATTTTTGCGATATTACGAAGATGGAAGAAGGCAATTTTAGTGACATTTTTTATATGTACATTAAATGAGAGGGAGGAATCAAAAATAACTCAGAGGTTTTTTATGGTGGAGCTCTGGGATACATGACAAGTATCAAAGTTGAGGGAGATGTCCTGAAACAGGCCTCTGTGGTTTGGGGGGCCAACAATTAACATCTCAGTTTTATCTGCATTAAGGAGTAGAAAGTTTTGCGACATCCACTTTTTGACGGCAAGCAGGCAGGCCTCAAGGTTTTGTAATTGGGAGGAATCATTTGGCTTAATAGGTAAATATAATTGGGGATGCAAAAGAGAAGTATTACAAAGAAAAATGCAAGGAAATTGAAGATCTAGACAATAAGCACAACCCTCTCATGTACAACAAGATCCAACAACTAACAAGGAAGAGGAAAAAAACAACCCAAGGTGTCAGAGACAAAGAAGGAAAACTGCTCCTTGACGAGAAGGAAATAATCAATAGATGGGCAGAGTATGTGCAAACACTATACAAAGACCAGAACAGAACATCAGACACAGGAATTAGTCTAGAAGAGATAGAAAAAGTCCAGATCACGAAAAAAGAAGTTGAAGTTGAAGAGAAGTCACTGGCCACGGACAGATCGCTCGGCGAGGATGAGATCCCTGCTGAACTGATTAAGAACTCTGGTGACAGATGCATCGAGCTCCTTGTGAAACTGGTAAACAACATCTATAACACATAATGCAACAATTACAGGACTATCAGTTTGATATCTCATGCATCAAAAGTACTCCTGAAAATCTTCAAGAACAGAATAGAACCCATAATTGAACATCAGCTCTCGGATAGCCAAATGGGTTTTCACAAAGGAAAAGGAACAAGAGATGCAATCTGCCAACTCAGAATCATTGGTGAAAAATCGATAGACCAACAGAAGAAGGTGAAAAATCGATAGACCAACAGAAGAAGCTGTATATTTGCTTCATCGATTTAATGAAGGCCTTCGACAGAGTTGAACATACAACATTGATGAGAACAATGGAAGAATTCAAAATACCAGTTTCTGACCGAAGAATAATTGCCAACTTATACTGGAGGCAGAAGGCTAATGTTAGAATAGGAAAGGAGAAATCAAGAGACTTCCCGGTGGAGAAGGGTGTAAGACAAGGATGCATCTTGTCCCCTGTACTCTTTAATATGTACAGTGAATCACTGAGGAAAAAAGGTCTGAGAGGAGGGAAAGGAGTAAAACTTGGCGAAGAGAACATCACCAATATAAGATACGCGGATGACACTGCTATAGTCTGTAACTGTCAAGAAGATCTACAGGACATGATGAATAAGCTGAATGTCGAATGCAAAAACTATGGAATGTCGCTAAACACAAAGAAAACGAAAGTAATGATCATTGAAAAACACCAGGAACTGTTTGTAAAATACAGGTGGATGGAGAAAAACTTGAACAAGTGAAGGAGTACATGTACCTTGGAAGCTGGATCAGTGAAGGTGGAAGAGCTAACATGGACATTAAGAGAAGAACCGGAATTGTAAAGGGCACATTCTGGAACCATAAGGAATTATTGAGAAGAAACATAAGTTGGAAAACGAAGACCAGGATTTTGGAAACGTATGTTATGTCAGTCTTTTCATACGGAGCAGAAGCATGGACGCTGAATGAAGAGGCAAAGAGGATGATAGACTCTTTTGAAATGTGGACGCTGAGGAAGATGCTGAAGATAACATGGAAGGATAAGATCAAGAATGAGGAGGTACTGAGAAGAGCGGATATGCAAGGAGGACAGCTGCTGGAGAGGTTGAAAAAGAGAAAGATGGAGTTGTGCGGGCATGTTCTGAGAGGATCCAGCGGGGAGATGTTCAAGAAGGTGGTGATGGGGAAGGTGGATGGAAAGAGAGGAAGTGGAAGACCAAGAAGAGGCTGGGTAGACGATGTCTGTGATTGGAGCGGAGTGAGAGGCGGAGTCACAGAGTTGGAGAGAAGAAGTGGGGACAGAATGGGTTGGAGAGTGATAGGCAACCTTTGGAACGAAGAAGCCACCTAATGATGATGATACAATACAATACAATATACTATACTATATACTATACACAGTACAATGCAGAAATGGGATGAGGTACAATTTAGGTACAATTTACAGTAAGGTGTAATGAGGTATGGGTTGTAGTGCAAATTCTTTACCAATAAATATAAAGTGTGTTTAGGTGTCTAAAGTGGGTAAAGTGGGTAACAAGATTAGCTTAGCGAACCTGCCACTGCACTTCTATGTGCATAAAGTGTGCTAACAAAATATCACAGCCACTAAGACTGGGAGTGTTATAACTCTACTGAGCATGTACCCAACATTACATGAAAAATCATTACGTGTCATTACGATGTTTTAGTGCGCTTCAAGCGCTAAAGGGATTCATTAACAACGTATACTAGTAGGGTCCATCTCACTCTGTGTTAGTACTCGTCTGTGTCTTTTCTTTTCAAACCAACATTACCTTTTTAAGTGAACGTGGTCTTGTGCTTGTTGTATCCATGTGAATTATTGATAGTAGTGGGTGTACACAGACGAAAGAGTATCTACGGGGGAGAGCAAGTCTGTGTCTGGGATATAGGTTCCAGGCTATTAGCTCTTCTCGCAGCTTAGCCATCCTCTTTAGCCTCCGTCGTCTTGTTAGGGATTTCTTCCCTCGCAAGTCCTTTAATTGATATAGTATGGACCAGCTGACCAGATATTCAGAGCGACAAAGTTGTATTTCTCAGACGGTGTTTATTGTCGATCACAAGAACACAGAGAAGAAGAGCAGGTCGCCCTCCACGGGGCGGCTCAGTCTCTCGCACCAGCCTCAATACACATGACATGACATTATTTATACCCTCTGGACAAAGAGAAAAGGGAGGGGTGTGTGTGTGTGTGCGTGTGTATGTATGTATGTGTGTGTGTGTGTGTGGTGTGTGTGTATGTGTGTGTGCTTGTGTCCAATTGCCATATATAGTCTGGTTTGACAAAGAGAAAAAGGAGGGGTGTGTGTGTGTGTGTGTGCGTGCGCGTGTGTGTGTGTAAGTATGTGTGTGCCTGTATCCAACTGCCATACATGGTCTGGTCCGAGATGAATCTGATATTATAGGTCTGCCCCTCCTCACTGGCCTGTGTGTGTGTGTGTGTGTGTGTGTGTGTGTGTGTGTGTGTGTGTGTGTGTGTGTGTGTGTGTGTGTGTGTGTGTGTGTGTGTGTGTGTGTGTGTGTGTGTGTGTTAAGGCTGAGCCCGAACCCTGTTTTTAGGGTTCGAACGTTCGCCAGGTTTATCGAACGAATGTTCGAACGTTCGTTTTTTTTAATTTTTTAATAAAAAAAAATTTAATACATTTTTTTTTCATTTTTTTTAATAATTAATAATAATTTTTTTTTTATTGTATTATTATAGATCCTACGGAGGGCGGCATTGCATAGTCTATTGGTGAAAAACATGTTGTTTACAGTGGTGGCTGTTCATGTAAACATGTAATTAAACAAAGCACTCAGAAGAAAATAAACAAGCTACTGAATCAAAGTATGATAAACAATAGCCCTTGCAGTCACGTAAGGGGCTAGATAAACAAATGCATTCGTTTTGTGGCATTAGCGTTATATAGTTAGTGTTACAACTTACAGGTATTCACTCTTGGTCGACGGGAGGGGAGCCGGGAGGAGAGGCGCACGCCTCGGCTCAACAGACCCGTCCACCGTCTACCTCGGAAGGGTCTGTCCACCGTGCGCCTGCTGTTGTTTCCAACGCAACCACCTCGCCGCCATGAAGCTCGCGGATGGTATTCATTAATGATCCTAATCTGCAGTTCACCTACGGAAACCTTGTTACCGATTACTTCCCGGCTCCCCGGTAGCTACGAGAAACCTCAAGTCTGTTGAGGCTTGCCGATTGGGTGGTAACAGCAGAGGCGGGTGCAAGCGGTGTGACGTAATTGGCAGAATCGCCTGTCAATCAAAATAGAGCTCTGGTTGAGAAATAGTATCCCGCTGCAGCCCGGCAGACCATACTGGTTGAGCCGGAGCGCCTCGCATTCACATCACCTCAACACCCGTGCGCATCCTTTATTTTTTTTTCACCGAACGTTCGAACCTATTAATTAAAGTCCGAATGTCAGCGTAACGAACGAACGTTCGAACGTTCGAACGTTCGGGCTCAGCCTTAGTGTGTGTGTGTGTGTGTGTGTGTGTGTGTGGTGGTGTGTGTGTGTGTGTGTGTGTGTGTGTGTGTGTGGTGTGTGTGGTGTTGTGTGTGCGTGTGTGTGTGTGTGTGTGTGTGTGTGTGTGTGTGTGCGTGTGTGTGTGTGACTACTAGTCTAATAGTAGAGACTCAGCCCCCCCCCCCCCCCCCCCCCCCCCCCCCCCCTCTGGACCACCTCCTAGTAGCAGACTTCTCTAGGAAGAAGACGAAGATGAGGATTAAGGCGAGACACTGCAGGTGAATAGGCAAATATACTTTTTTTGTTGATTTTGAGAATTTTGCTTCCTAAACATGTCTTCTATGAAACTAGTGACAATAAAACGTCAATAAACACACATTTAGTTGTTCATTTTACTTCATTTTGCCTTATTGCATCCATAAATGTCCACATATTTAATGGGGAAGTGCCTCATCTTGCATATTAAACATAAATTTCAGAAAACTTGTCTCTACTAGGAGGTGGTCCAGAGGGGGGGGGTCTCTACTGGGAGGTGGTCCAGAGGGGGGGGTCTCTACTAGGAGACTAGTGGTCACACACACACACTGTGGAACAGTGTCTATCTGTCTGTCTGTCCTGTCTCTCTTCTGTCTGTCTCTCCGGCTCTGCAGCTGGACCTTCTCAAATAAGCACGGAAAAGCTTTTAAGCTCATAGTTCCAATTGTGGGTCCCAAATTGCGGGTACAAATGAAGGAGGTGTCTCGGGTAGTGGACTCTAGTTAATATTATGTTCTCTCTGCAATTAGACTGCCCCTCATTCATCCCTATCTGATGCTATCTCGTGAGAACAGGTTCCTGCGAGCGCAGTCAGTGCACCCCATAACGCTATATATATATAAACCTGCATTCATTCGGAGAGAAAGACCTATTCCACATGCTATTTAGGGTTTGACAATAATTACACTAATATCGCTATTTCACAATGAACTATAATGAATTACGGGAGGTCATACAGAACACGCGCCAGTGTCTTTATTTCCGCGTTGGAACGAATGCATGTACTGAGGAGCGCTTGTGCGTAGTAACGATATTCTACCACTGGGCGTCAGCTAAGTGTGCTCAGAGCTGTGCGTAGACATAAGCACAAAGTCAAGTTCAAGTTGAAATTGATGAATCCCACTCTTTGCTTAGAAATGATCGTACGCACAGGGTAAGCACAAATCTGTGCGTAAGACACGTTGATGAATGAGGCCCTGGAACACGGTTTTTAGCCTTGCATAGCTTGGCTTTTAGTGGGCCATAAAGGGTGCAGAGCTTAGCTATCGATTAGCCTTGAATTATTCTAAAAGTTATAATTATTTTGTCTCATCTTGTTTTAGTCAACATAAATTAAGAGAGAATTCGTCATGGTTTTTGTAAAGTAAAATTTTGTGTCCTCAGATGTAGTCAACGATAATGCATAAATAATTTAGTCACGTTAGTGTCACATGATTTACATTAACGTGATGTCACGTCTCGTTGTCATCGGGAGAAAAAGCTTCGTTGACGACCATATCATTTTCGTTGACAAAATTAACACTGCTGATAAGCTTGTTGACCCTGGTTGAAATCTGTTAAAACAACAAATGATTTTGTGGGATATCTTGTGCTGCTACAGGTTTATCTACCTCTCGCAAGAGAAAACCGACCTCGCTCAGAAGGAATACAGACTTCAACATTGTTGTAATTTCGCCCATTATTTTGCTGGGTTTTATTATTTCCAGTCAGGTACTTTTTGGGGACAGCCCAGGGGTCCTTGTGTGGTGTTAGGTGCATGTGGTGTCTTGCCAGCACATGTTACAATGCTGTCACATCAGAGAGTGTGTTTGTGACGAATGTAAGTTCTTCAATAGCCTACAAAATGCAGTGCCTGTGGTTTTATGTTAGATAAATGTGACTGCGACCAGTGATTGTGACCACATGTCTCCATATTTGTTTCTGTCTGGGTGTTGATTCCGTTGAATAGCCCCGTTAGCCCGGTGCAACGGCCCTGCTAACAGAGTCGTCCTCCTCCACTTCAGAACAGCTTATCGGATCGAAAATCAAGTCTTCTCCATCAGAGTCTTCTCCATCAGAGTCTTCTCCATCAGAGTCTTCGTCATCCGAGTCTTCGTCATCAGAGTCTTCGTCATCAGAGTCTTCGTCATCAGAGGAACCCTCCGATGCAGAGTCACTCGCCTTGTTCGCTCTGAACCCTATTTCCATCATTTGAGGTCTCAATGAATAATGAAGGACAGAAATGTTTGTAATTGGTCAGTAAAATTAACAAAACTTGTGTGAAATGAAATCTGAATGTCCCTGAATATATCTCTCTCTCTCTCGCCCACACACACGCACACGCACGCACGCACGCGCACACACACACACACACACACACACACTACACACACACACACACACACACACACACACACACACACACACACACACACACATTTAGAGTTAATCCTCTATTCAGATGGTGATGAGCTGTCCTTGTATCTACTGAAAGACAGAGAAAGAGAGAGAGAAATATACAGAAAGAGAGAGAATACTGAGAAAAAATAGGAACGATTGAAAGGAGGGTGTAGAGAGAGAGAGAGAGAGAGAGGACGAGAGAGAGAGAGAAGAGAGAGAGAGAGAGGAGAGAGAGAGAGAGAGAGAGAGAGAGAGAGAGAGAGAGAGAGAGAGAGAGAGAGACTAAAACCCCAGAGAAGCCTACAAAAATTGATGGTTCCAGACCCATTCACACTGTCAAAAGAAAACAACAAAGTGGTTATGTATATATCAGTTGTTAAACATGGTAAATTGTTTATAATTTTCGTCTACTTTTCTTTTTACTTTTCAACATTTGGGCCAATTACTTTTACAGCAGTGCCCTTTCTCTCTTCTTTCAAATATCCTAATATGTCAACTAACTAAAATGTACATCACAAATGCACCATCACAACCTGCAAACGTTGTTTCTTATGCATGAGTATAAGCAATATCTGCCCTATAGCCAAATAAATCTGTGTTGTTTGTTGTTAAAGCCCTAGTCGCATGGGACTAGTATGATCTGGGGACTTCTAGTGATATGTATAAGCTGGTCTAGTATTATCTGGAGACTAGTAATATGTATAACTGGACTAGTATTATCTGGAGACTAGCAATATGTATAACTGGACTAGTATTATCTGGAGACCTCTAGTAATATGTAATAACTGGACTAGTATAACCTGGGGACCTCTAGTCATTAGTAATAACTGGACTAGTATAACCTGACCTCTAGTCATTAGTAATAACTGGACTAGTATAACCTGACCTCTAGTCATTAGTAATAACTGGACTAGTATTACCTGGGACCTCTAGTCATTAGTAATAACTGGACTAGTATGACCTGGGGACCTCTAGTCATTAGTAATAACTGGACTAGTATGACCTGGACCTCTAGTCATTAGTAATAACTGGACTAGTATGACCTGGACCTCTAGTCATTAGTAATAACTGGACTAGTATTACAGGGACCTCTAGTCATTAGTAATAACTGGACTGTGATTTGGGGTTGTAATTTGTTCTTGGTAGTAGTATAGTCAATACAGGTTTTAAATACATTTTGAGTGCACAATTCTAATCAAGCTACTGCACCTCAGAATGGAGATGGATAGGTAGCATGCACTGTAAAAAAAAACGGTAAATGTCTGGCAGCAACGGTTGCCAAATAGTTACTGTCAAATTACAGTAAAAGCAAATACATTTACAGATTACAACCTTTATTTAATGGTTAATATTTTGATAAAAGATAATTTATTGTATTTTTATGGCATTTAAACTTAACACATTCCCGGCCATTAGATTAGACAAGCCCCACTCTAGGATGCCAGCTTTTCATTACAACTGTTCACTGTGCGTCACATTGTTTGTAGAGCAAAATCTATATTTTATATTATAGCTATGTATCCATTGTCATTGTAGTAGTAGTTTATTATTTATTAGAGAAGACGGAGGTCTCTGTGTGCCCAGTTGAGGTCTGGCACCCTGCCATTGGCGGTGGAAGTGGGTAGATTTCAGGGTAAACCTGAGGAGGAGCGGTTGTGTGTTCTGTGTGATCTGGGAGTGGTGGAGGATGAATATCATTTTGTTTTTTATTGCCCTTTGTACACCACTTTGAGGAGGGCTTTATTTGAGAAAATTCAAATTGTAAACCCAGATTTGTTTTGGCAGTCTGAGAGTTGTATGTTGAGTTGTTTTTTGTGGAGGACATCTTCGGTTTTGCAGGATTTTTGGAGAAGGCATGGCACCTGAGACAAAACACACTGTATCCTATATAATTGTATTTGAATTCACCTTGTTTTTCTGTTTATTTACATTGAGTACAGCTTGTGTTATATTACGTTTTCTTGTATTTTCTTGTATTTTTTTATGGCCATCTTGGTCTATGTCATTTGTTAAGTAATTGGTAAAGTATATTATTATATACTTATTGTTATGTGTCTTGTAAGCCCATATGGGCTGGGCATACATCTGTATGTAAGACACGAAAATAAAAAATATCAAATCAAATCAAATCAGTAGTAGTTAATCATCATCATCTCACACAATACAATAGAGAGAGATTAGGTAGGCGGTTTGTGTCACATTATGCAAAACACGCCCCTCTGATTGGTCGAGAGGTTTAAGGGGCGGGACTTAGGGGTATGTCATACCTTATAAGGGCATATATCAAAGTTTGATGGATTGTAACCACGCCCCCTTTTTTAGATGATTTATGACCCCCTAGGGCAGGGGTGGCCAACCCGCGGCTCGCGAGCCGCATGCGGCTCTTTGCCCGTCAATGTGCGGCTCTTCCATCCATAAAAAAAAATAAAAAAAAATAAAAAAAAATATTTTTTTTAATTTTTTTTTTACTTTTTTTTTTTTTTCACATGTCACTCATTCCATAAGGACGTAGAATAAACATTTACAATTTTTTTTTAAATGGTCCATTTGCATGTTCTTGGTATCTGAATCTAGGGACATATATGGATCAGTGTCAGAAATAGTGTGTCTGTTACTAGGCTTGAGTAAATTGTAATGAACCAAAGGAGAATATCAATTCTATTTAAACATTTTTTTTTATCTTTGACTGTAAATAATACCATGCTAAAATTGACAAGACCTGAAAAATCTAAGCAAATGAATAAAGGGAAGATGATTAAACAGAAGGTTTTGTAGATACAGTACTGAATTCTGCCATCTTTTTTATAATGTAAATTTCTCCACCATTTTTCATCATATTGCAACACCGTTTTTTGCAAGACGTTCACAGAAAGGTAGAGAAACTAACTGCGTTCTGTTTTATGGCAATAACGTTCAGGTTTGTGGGAGTTAATCCCAAAAAATAAGAGAAATTAAAAAGTAAATCCAGAAGTCAGATGATTGACAGGGGCTGGTGTGAGCTGGGTAGGGTAGTTTTTCGAAATTTGAAAGCCCTGAGTCTCTTCCTTCAAAAGACTACACTCACTTTTGGCTGTGCCACTTCCTCCTGTCAATATGCGCCGGTTTCCGACTCAATGCCCTGAGATTTCTATAATCTTATATTTCACTAATAACAGTTAAAATAATTGGTAAACAAACATAATGCTGAAAATATACACTTTTACTGTATATCTCGGGCTTAAGAGGTTAACCCTGTGAGGCCCAAATTAAAAAGAAATTAGCAACTTCAGAGGCCAGAGGGTGGGACATATAAACACATTTACTATCAAATAGCATTGTGAGGCTGAACAACAGGACCAATTGACTATACATGTGCTTAAAGGGGAACTATCTTATAAATGGCTTTTTTCAGTGTTTACCATTGTTTCTTAGCTATGTGGACTTATATTAATAGGATATATGTCTCTAATTCTCATATTGGCGAATTCTTCCAATTCTCCTCTCACAATATTCACCCTCACTGAACTGAGTCATCTGAAAATGTGCATATCTGTGATGTCAGAGATTTCTCAGCTGCATAATAATGTGGCAGTTGATGTGGCAGTTGGCACCAGGCCACACAGTGGTTGGAGCCCAGCCTCAAAACGGCTTAAGATCTTGAGGTAGAAAAATGCGGTTTTTAGTACTTGATTAGAAATACAAAACAATGCATTTTTTTTTGAAAAAAACCTAGGTGTTCCATAGACTCACAGGAATTGTGGAAAAGTGCCCAAATAGTGAAAGAAATAGTAAAATAGTTCCCCTTTAACATTTTTTAAATAAACATTATTTTTTTAAATGGCTAAAAGTGATTTTGTAATTTTGCAACCGTGGGTCTCACAGGGTACTTTTAACCCTGTGAGGCCCAAATAAAAAAGACATTAGCAACTTCAGAGGCCAGAGGGTGAGACCTATAAACACATGAAGGGTGCCGTGACTGAAAAAAAAGGTTGAGAAACGCTGGTATATGGTGTGGCTCTTTGTGGTACCACAGTCATTTTTTTGTGGCTCTTAGTCTCTGACTGGTTGGCCACCCCTGCCCTAGGGCTTCTCTGATTGGTCGAGAGGTTCAAGGAGGCGGGACATCCGGTTTAGGAGGCGAGACATCCGGTTTCGGAAGGGGAGGGACATCTGGTTACGGAAGGGGAGGAGTTTTCAGATTTTTTTCAAAATAAAAGTTTACATTTTTTTTTCAAAAAAAAAAAATCCTTCAAAATAAAAGATTAAAAAGTTTTATTTTCAGATTGTGTGTATTCCAAGTTTTTCTAAATAAGTTTTTTTTATTGTCAGAAATAAAAGATTCAAACGTTTTTTTTTAGATTCAATAAATTTTTTTTTTCAGATTGTGTGTATTCCAAGGTTTTCACAATATGTATTTCTGTATTCCAAAAGTCTTAAGAAAAATACAATATCTTCACAATAAGTATTCCAAAGTCTTAAGAATATGTTTTTGTGTATTCCAAGGTTTTTCAGAATATATCTTCACAATATGTATTTGTGTATCTTCACAATAAATGTGTGTATTCCAAGGTTTACAGATTAAACATTTAAACTGTGTGTGAGAATTAAGTTACAGAATTAAGAATATATGTATATCTTCAGAATAAAATACATTTTGTGTATTCCAAATGCCAAATGTAAAATACATTTTGTGTATTCCAAATGCCAAATGTAAAATACATTTTGTGTATTTCTTAAGAATCTATTATTCTTCAGAAATGTTCAATATATCTGTGTTCAGAATAAGTGTATCTTAAGAATAAGTCTATCTTATGTCTCTTTGCTGTGGGGTGTGTAGAAATAATTCTCCCCTGCTGTGTGTTCTCTCAAGTGTCTCTCAGCAGATTGAATATTTCTCCCTCTGTCTAACTGCAGCTTCTCTGAAGTGACAGCCCCCTTAGCTATCATAGTAGGCGGGAAAATGACTAGGGCCAATGGGAAGCCTAAAACTACTAGATGCAGCTTCTTCCAAAAGCAGATTTATGACCCTGCGACTTCCCGTTTCTGTAGACCTCACAGTCCCCCCAAGGTGTGTGTATGTGTATGTGTGTGTATATGGTCTAAGTTACAGAATTAAGAATAAAATACATTTTGTGTATTCCAAATGCCAAATGTAAAATACAATGTCACAATCTTTAGATAATTGTGTTCAGAAAATTACAAATGTAATGTGTCTATATTTTATAGTTTGATATGGAAGAGTGTGTTTAAGCAAAAGTCTAAATAAAAGAAAATACAACTGCATGTGTGTAACTGAGGGGTACAATTCCCTGACTGTATTAATCAAGTATTAGTATCATTAAACTACTACCGTCTTATGTACATTACTGGCCAATACCGTACACAGGTATATGATGAGAACTTCTCCACAATAACACGGTTTCCACACAAATACTCGTTTAGAATATTTATTACAATACTTTAATTGCGCTTATAAGGCAAATAGAATGTGCATAGGCGAATCAATAATGAATGTTAAGAATTAGATCTAGGGATATTCTGGGAAGGGGGGTGTACTACCGGTTGTAAGCCAGCAGGGGGAGGCAATGCTCTATGCAAGTCAATGGGTCCACGGAGGCGATATCACCCCTGTGTCAGCGGGGAAAGCAGCAGCTGTGATCCCAGGGTGCGCGTCGCACAGGTGAAGCCGTGGAGTCTCTGCTCCGACAGAGACGGGCTCGAGTGATGTCCTCACGGGCATGTGTAGATCTCACAGCAGTGGGGTAGACGGTTCTCTGCTCCAGCAGCTTGATCAAAGCAATGAAGAATAATAATCCTTGCCGGAAAGTGGCTCTGCAATCACCGGTGTAGGTATCCTCCGTGGTGCGCGGTGGTTCACAGTTGAACTTGACGTTACTATCCTTATTAGCACGCGGCAATAAGTGCTCTATGTAGACGCACAATTACTCACTCCACGTGGTCTTTGACTCGTAATGAAGGCTTTTACTAGCAAGGAGCGAACGATACGTTAAACAAACGTAGTAGGATAAACACGACTCTATTTGGGGCAATACGAGCCCTCCGTCACCGCACGTTGCATAATGGGGTGAGGCGTCGCTTGGATAACTGGAACTGAACGAGACTGAACGGGACAAGGGACTAAGAGGAATTCTACATTTCTTGCGCCCTATTTATATGCACGGTGAACAAATAGTACCATTCGTATTTCGGTAGCCGTATTCCTACGCGGAACCGGGGCTAGTTGGGACATGTTCATCGGCACTATTGAACTTGACTCAAGGGGCCTGTCTGCTGGCGCCAGGTTCTTGTCCAATGAGAGAATGAACTATTATGGGCTGTAGTAGACTAACGGGATATTCAGTGTATATGTACAAAGAATATACAAGGGATATCAAACGATATACAAATATTATGCAATATATATCAATCAATAAATATATATATTCGGTTTAATCTGACCCTTTGTAACAGCCGCCCCCTAATTAGTCCCACCTAATTAGCTAAGCAGAGACAGATTAACCGCACTGTCCACTACTCAATGTCTGTTGTGAGGGGTCGGTCAGTTCACAAAGTCATGGGTCATGGTCATCATTAAGCGAGTCGGGGAGCCTTGGCGACTCTATCAGCCTCGCCACGGGTCGGTTGTAGGTCCGCCCTTGGCCGAGCACTTCTGCCACTCTGACCCTTCCGTCGGCACCAGTGGTCACTTTGCTTACGCGGCCGGCCGGCCACGCAGCTCGGGGTAGTGACTGGTCTACGGTCATGACGACTGGACGGGATGAAGGGGGGCTTAGGAGGAAGCGGGCCTGAGACTGCTTCGATCTGTGCTTGGCTGTGCTTTCTCCTCCTCCGTCTGTTTCTCTTGTTTGCTCTGTACCCCGTCTGAGGAGGGGCCGGTCCCGGCCGCCCCGTCAAGGAGTCGCTTTGGGTGCTGGGTTCGATGTCAGCTACGTCTGGAGCGCAGCTGAGGGGGGTGGGGTTCCGAACTCCCTCTGGTACCCACGGTTCTCTCACGGGCCTCTCGCTTAATGTCAATAGCCTCTGCTGTACGGGGGAGAGGCCGGTGTCGCTCGCCTCTGTGTGTAGGCAGCGTGTAGACGTGGGTTGACTGTCAAGTCCGTAGAGGGGGCCCTGGAGCGTCCATCCCAGTCGGGTCTGAACCGCGACTGGGCATCCTTTGGGTCCGACGTGGGCCGCCTCAATTGGGAGAATGAGGTCCGCGTGGTCGGAGCCGATGAGCAGGGTCGGTGTGGCGCCGTCGATAAGCGGTATAGGTAGTTGACGTAGGTGCACATACTTAGCCATCAGCTGTGGGATGGGGTAGGTGTACTGAGACAGGCCTATGTCGTGGCTAGTGAAGACGTTAGTTATACTATACTGCTTCTCGGGCTGGTCCACCGCTGCTATCTTGAAGGAGACCTTTTCACCCTTTATGGTCTTCTGGTCCCTTCTGATGGTGCGTATGGTCATTGTATCTTTGACACCTCGCAGGCCCAACTGGGCTGCTGCGGAAGCGAGGAGGAGAGTCTTTTCAGACCCATCGTCCAGGACGGCGTAAGTGTCCAGGACCTTGTCCTCGTAGCTCAGGAGCACCCTGACCACTTTGAGGAGCACACGGGGGGTCCCGCTATGCTGGTCAATGTGGAGCACTCCTGTGGGTTGGTTGCCTTGGACCTTCTGGTGGGCTCCGCACCGTGCTGCGCGGTAAGCGGCGCCCGCCTGGGCCGCCCCTGCGTGGTAAGCGGCGCCCGCCTGGGCCGCCTCACGCCACTGGTCCACTTGGACGGGGTTCAGTGTCTTATATTCGGCGCACTGTGCCAGCCAGTGTCCGCCGTCGCAGTAGGTACAGTAGGGAGCGGTCTGGTGGCTCTTCGGTGCTGGTGCCACCGCCTCGGCATGGTACATTACCGCGACGGGCCCACTCTGTTGTCCTGGCTGACGCCTGTTGATGTCATGCAGGACCTCCAAGTGGGTGCCACCGCACCTGCTGCACTTCTTTTTCAGGCGGCACTCAGCTGCTAGGTGGCTGCGCGCGCAGCGGAAGCAGCGGCGGTGGTCCTTGGTCCACTGACTCACATCGTCCGTGGTCAGCTTCTTGAAATCTTCGCACTGATACAGCCGATGTTCTCCCTCACAGTACTGGCACTCAATCTTCCACTGGTCCTCTTTCGTCGAGGGGGTGTTGTGGTTCTTGTGTGGTACTGATTCGGCTTGGTGCATAACGGTCACCAACCGGCGGTTATCCGTTTGTCCCCGAGGTCCGAGTCTTGGGCTTGGTCCACTCCATACGAACGTGTCGAGTCGTAGGCTACTGACCTCCCTGGCGAGGAACTCAGATAGGTCTAGGAGGGATGCCTCTGGACCGTTGGGGTCGCGGTAGTCTCTCTGCCGCCTGAAGCGCTCTTGTCGGGCGGGAGGGAGCTTTTCTAATATCCTCTCTACGTTAGAGTTAGCGTACAGTTCGTAGATACCCTTTTCCTTTTGGGACCCCAGCATCCCTACCAGGGACTGTACCTTGATAAACAGGTCATCTAGCGCTCTGTTGTCTCTGGCTGGGGGGAGACGGTCAATGTCTCTTATCTCCTGTATCACGTAGTCCCATACGCGTCCATACCGTTGGTCGAGTGCTGCTAGAGCCGCTGTGTATGGGGTAGTAGAGTTGGCATAGGCCAGCGCTATATTGTGCGCTCGGGGCACCTTGAGGTGCTTCAATAGGGTAGCATACTTGTGGCGTTCATCAGCTACATCAACCATCATTGTCTCTAAGCACATCCGTAGCTCCGTGTACTGTGCTCGGTTCTCATGGGTGAAGTCTGGAAACGTCGGTGCGCCAAGGTACGATGCCATGGATGACTGGCACATCGGTGAGCGTTGGGGAAGAGGCCTCCTAGGCGAGTCTCCCCGTGCGTGTCGTCTTGGGCTGGTACTTGGTCGGTACCGAAGGTCGGGTACCCAGGTGCTGTCCCTCGGGGATGGCGGTGCGTCAAACTCACCCGTGAGTTGAGTCGGGGGTTTGTAGCGCAGGGCCTCGGGGCTGACTTCTGGGCTGTACTGGACCTCCTGGTCCAGAGTACGTTGCTGCTGGTCGGGGCTGTACTGGGCCTCCTGGGCCAGAGTACGTTGCTGCTGGTCGGGGCTGTACTGGGCCTCCTGGGCCAGAGTACGTTGCTGCTGGTCGGCTTGACATTCCTCCTCTTCCTCCTCCTCTTCCTCTGCTAGGACCTGGAGTCTTCTGTTCAGTCTCTCGGCGTGGTCCGATTCTTCCCGGTTGCTGGGTCTCGTATGGACCGGCCGGGAAGGGGGTTCGGAGACGTGGACAGGATCCTCCTGTTGGCGGAGTCCCGGGTCGCTTCGTCGGGTAGGGGAATGTGTCCTAGACCCATGTCTTGACGATCTCTGAGAGCTCCGTGCGGAGTGAGGGGGTGTCGCCATGGCAACCAGTTTGTCCATCAGCTCCGCCTGCAGCCGGTCGCGCTCTGCCTCGCGCTGGGCATGGGCTGCGTCGCACGCTGCTTCGCGCTGGGCATTGGCGGCGTCGCGCTGCGCATTGGCGCTGGCCTGGGCAGCGTCGCGCTGTGCGTTGGCGGCGTCGCGCTGGGCATTGGCGCTGGCATGGGCGGCGTGGAGCTGTGCATTTGCGACGTCGCGCTGTGCATTGGCGGCGGCGTGCTGTGCATCGGCGCGGCTTCTCTCAATGTTCTCTTCTGTCTGGAGGCGTCTGGTCTCCAGTCTTATGCGGTCGTCTTCACTCCTTTGTTGCGCCTGGAAGCGCTCTCGCTCGCCTGCAAACTGTTCGCGCTCGCGCGTCTGTTGCGCTTGAAGTCGATCGCGTTCGGTGGAGGCTGCCAGGGTGGCGATGAGTGCTTGCGCCAGCATCTTGTCCGCCGCGCTGGGGGAAGACGCCGTTCGGGGCGATCGGCTCCCGGCAGTACTTGTTGGAGATCCGTTCTCCTGTTGCGTACCGAGGGGATCCATCTCCTGGGTGCGCGTCTCTTCTTGTGGTGGGTCGGGTTCCATCCCGGGAGGGCTTTCTTTATCCTGGAGCGCTCCGGGGACTACCTCGTTGGCGTTGTCGGGGGATAAAGTCGTGTCAGTTCCCTCCTGGTCCCCACCGTGAGCTTGGTCAGTTACATTAGAACCCACTAGGGCCTCTGTGGTCGGGGTATCCTGGTTGATGGAGTCGGACATAATTTTACTATCCGCTTTAGTTATTTTATCCGTATCTAATTTCCCTTTAAAGCTAGGTATTGGACTGACAGCGTATGCCTCTAGATAGGGAGGTGGCTGCCGTCTGCGCTGCGGGCGATCTAGCTTAGGAGAACCGTTTGTGGAGTGTTCGTCATCGGCCATGTCAATATTAATATTATATTAATATTACGCTAATTATTATCCGGGGCTCGAAGGACCAATTGTAACTGAGGGGTACAATTCCCTGACTGTATTAATCAAGTATTAGTATCATTAAACTACTACCGTCTTATGTACATTACTGGCCAATACCGTACACAGGTATGATGAGAACTTCTCCACAATAACACGGTTTCCACACAAATACTTGTTTAGAATATTTATTACAATACTTTAATTGCGCTTATAAGGCAAATAGAATGTGCATAGGCGAATCAATAATGAATGTTAAGAATTAGATCTAGGGATATTCTGGGAAGGGGGGTGTACTACCGGTTGTAAGCCAGCAGGGGGAGGCAATGCTCTATGCAAGTCAATGGGTCCACGGAGGCGATATCACCCCTGTGTCAGCGGGGAAAGCAGCAGCTGTGATCCCAGGGTGCGCGTCGCACAGGTGAAGCCGTGGAGTCTCTGCTCCGACAGAGACGGGCTCGAGTGATGTCCTCACGGGCATGTGTAGATCTCACAGCAGTGGGGTAGACGGTTCTCTGCTCCAGCAGCTTGATCAAAGCAATGAAGAATAATAATCCTTGCCGGAAAGTGGCTCTGCAATCACCGGTGTAGGTATCCTCCGTGGTGCGCGGTGGTTCACAGTTGAACTTGACGTTACTATCCTTATTAGCACGCGGCAATAAGTGCTCTATGTAGACGCACAATTACTCACTCCACGTGGTCTTTGACTCGTAATGAAGGCTTTTACTAGCAAGGAGCGAACGATACGTTAAACAAACGTAGTAGGATAAACACGACTCTATTTGGGGCAATACGAGCCCTCCGTCACCGCACGTTGCATAATGGGGTGAGGCGTCGCTTGGATAACTGGAACTGAACGAGACTGAACGGGACAAGGGACTAAGAGGAATTCTACATTTCTTGCGCCCTATTTATATGCACGGTGAACAAATAGTACCATTCGTATTTCGGTAGCCGTATTCCTACGCGGAACCGGGGCTAGTTGGGACATGTTCGTCGGCACTATTGAACTTGACTCAAAAGGCCTGTCTGCTGGCGCCAGGTTCTTGTCCAATGAGAGAATGAACTATTATGGGCTGTAGTAGACTAAAGGGATATTCAGTGTATATGTACAAAGAATATACAAGGGATATCAAACGATATACAAATATTATGCAATATATATCAATCAATAAATATATATATTCGGTTTAATCTGACCCTTTGTAACAATGTGAATAATAGGTTATTGTTTGAAAAAAAAGAGTGATAACTTGTAACCACAATAAGTATGTATGTATGTTTGTATGTATGTGTGTATGTATGTATGTATGTATGTATGTATGTATGTATGTATGTATGTATGTATGTATGTATGTATGTATGTATGTATGTATGTATGTATGTATGTATGTATGTATGTATGTATGTATGTATGTATGTATGTATGTATGTATGTATGTATGTATGTATGTATGTATGTATGTATGTATGTATGTATGTATGTATGTATGTATGTATGTATGTATGTATGTATGTCTATATTTTAGTTTCTTGGATAAAGACAAATCTTTATACACTTGTGTTTAAGCAAAAGAAAATTACAAATGTATCCCCTTAATGCTCTTTGGGTGCCAAAGTGCACCATTTCATTAGCCTGCAAGGGTCTAGGGTTTGAATATATCGTTAATACGGTCATGTGAAGTGTTTTTATTTAAAATAGATTCTTTAAAAAGGATGTATTACAGTGTTTTGTATTATCCACATTAATTATTACACATATATTACACTATATATGATAGTTTAGAGCTGTGTTGAAAATATAAAGTACAGAAAAGATCTGTCTATGTGGGTCTGTGTGTCAGTAAGGGTGTGTGTCTCTGTTCGGGGGTGTGAACATGGGCCTCTCTTAGGTGCTAAAACACAGCATGGGGGCGTGAAGATTAGGGGACATGCAACTATAGTCACATTTACAGTCATCATTCAAATACAAATGGTTTATATCTTTGTAACATAGAAAGTTAGTGTACAACATTTTACTCATAGCATATTTTTTGTTCACACAATGGAAGGGGGTCACATTTAAAACAGGTACTAGGCCGTTAGGTGGTCGAGCGGAGATTGCATTCGTCACCAGCCCCGGAGCTGTGAGCTTGGTTCGCCTGTTCGAATCCAGCTCACAGCTCCGGGGTTGTCACCAGCTTGGCTGGCCGTCTGCACTGATACAATTGACTGTATCAGAGGGTGGGAGAAGCTGGCGGGGTGGGTCCGGGTCGTTGTAAACAGCGACTCCTACAGTTCGGTCGGGGCGCCTGCTAAGCGCGGATTGGACGTGAGGGGGATAGTGTGGTCCTCCCACACGCTACGCCCTCTCAATGAGAATCCGCGCTGCCAGGTGAAAAGAAGCGGTGATTGGCTGGACGTGTGTCGGAGGAAGCACGTGGTAGCCTCCACTCTCCCAAATGATCTGACTGTGGGGGGTAAAGCGCAGCGACCAGGAAGGGACTGGGAATTGGCATACGACTAACATTGGGATGGGAGAAAATCGGAGGAAAATGGAGGGGGAAAAAGACAAAAAAAAAAAAAAAAAAAAAAAAAAATTAAGTTTCTTAAAAAAAAAAAAAAAAAAAAAAAAAAAAAAAACAGGTACTAGAATTAACGGATCAGACCCCAAATCCACTGTAACCTCAAGTCTACTCACAAAGGCTATGGTTAATAAAACGTTGAATTATTCTAACCTATATGGGCACTTGTACAATGGACATTCAATTCCATCCATTTAATTCACACAACATATATATATCTGAGTTAAGGGGCTAGGGGTTAATGTTTATGAATGTAGCATAAAATCATTAGAATTGTTAACGTGTATCAATAAAACAACAAAGACATCTCTGAGAAAACTAAAACGTGCTCAAAAACAGCACAACATTCCATACACTCATACTCTAATACTCCTCATAACCACTAGACAAACACATTCCAAAACAACACATAACCCAACAGAAGACCCCATTCATTAGACATAGATTAGACCCACCCAAAATCAATCTCTGCATTACAGCCACTCTTAGTCTCCTCTTGAATCCCACCTTACTGGTAATTGAAACCAAATATTGTGGAAGTCTATTCCAGTAGGACACTGCCCTGTACATTACAGTTTTCTTTAAGGTTTCAGTTCTGGGTCTCGGTAGGGCGAACCGACCCCTCAAGGCTTGTCTAGTGCCATAGCCAAGACCATCACTAATAAGCACCAGCTGAAAAAAAGAGGCACACAGGTTTATGTAAAGTATAAAAATTTCTCATAAACAAAATAAGACTACACACTAGTCTCTCATTGACTCTCATTCACCAACATTGTCTTAAGTTTTCTCAACACTGTTTCTAATTGAGCTATGCAATACAAGTCTTGCAGCTCTATTTTGAGTAAGCTGTATTTTTTTTAAGTCTTGTTTGGATGCATTTGACCAGAATGCAGGACAGTAGTCCAGATGTGACAAAACTAGTGATTGTAAGACTTGCTTGGTAGATGTGTCTGTTAAAAAATAGGCATTCCGTCTAATAATTTAAATACTTCTGCTCATTTTTGTTACAATATTGTTAATGTGAGTTGACCAAGAGAGTGTTTCATCTATTCATCTATATCAACTCCAAGCAATCTGGCCTCCTTAACTTACTCAATATCTGCACCCTGCAAAGAAATATTTAATCTGTGATTCTCTCTCTCTCTGAGCATGCTTTGAACAAATAATTATATAAAAAGTCATACGTGATAGTGTCCTGAAAATATAAAGTGTTGAAAAGATCCATCTATGTGGGTCTGTGTCTCTGTTCGAGGGTGTGTGTGTGTGTGTGTGAAAGGTGTGAACAAGGGGCCCGGTAGGTGCTAAAACAGCCCATAGGGGTGTGAAAGTTTAGGGAACAAACAACCTCTATATATTTGATGGTAATACTCTGCATTTTACTCTAAACAAAACTAATAAAGTCTGTATTTCAGCTAACTCTTTAAGTTTCAATAGTTTGGATTTAATAAATAATTCGTTGGTATGTTCTCTTGAATCTACATTGTGAACTATTCTTACTGCTCTCTTCTGTAATATAAATAAGGGTTTTATGTTGCTTTCATACGGGTTACCCCACAGTAACTCAAATATGCTAGGATGAGTGAACAATATAATATTCGCATAGAATTATAATCAAGCACATTCTTTGCCTTGTTCAAAACAAAAACACTCTTGGCTACCTTATTTTTTATGTACATTATATGAGGTTTCCATGTCAATTTCACATCCAACATAACACCCACCATTTTTTAACTCAGATACTCTTTCAATATTAACTCTGTCAATACATAATGCAACATTGTCCTTCTTTCGATTAGTAAATATCATACATTTCGTTTTTTCAAATTTAGGGATAGCTTATTGTTATTAAACCATATCGTAAGTTTACACATTTCATTTACAATGTCATCTGCTAATTTTTTAAGGTATTTTCCTGAACTGAAGAAATTTGTATCGACAGCAAATAAAACACATTGCAATATGTTTGACACTTCACATATATCATTAATATATAAAATAAAAAGTATGGGCCCCAGGACCGAACCTCGAGGGTCACCACATTCAATATTCATACATTCAGAGGTGTAACCAGAGAGTTGTACATATTGTTGTCTATTTTCAAGATAGCTACTTAACCAGTTCAGCGCCACCCCGCTCACACCATATGTTTGTAATTTAGAAATTAAAATGTGATGATCTATCGTATCAAATGCTTTTTTAAGTCAATAAACACCCCTATGGTGTAATTCCTCTCATCTACGGTTGTGGTTATTTCTTCATATATATTCATTAAGGCTAAGGTTGTTGATCGATATGCCCTGAATCCATACAGACTATCACACAGCAGGTTATTCTTTTCAATAAAACTATCTAAGAATCTTGAATCAAGAATCTTGGAAAATTGTGAAAGCAAAGACACTGGTCTGTAGTTGGTAAAGCGGTGTTTGTCCCCAGATTTAAATAGAGGAATAATGTAGTGAATTAATAGAATTTTACCACAGGGATGAGGTTTATCTTATCTAAGTGTGCTAGTGTTTAATAGTGTATAGGGACATAGCATGTAATAGTGTAATCATGTAATAGTGTAATAGTGTGTAATAGTTTAATAATGCAATAATGTAATCATGTAATAGTGTAATAGTGTGTAATACTGCAATAGTTTAATACATTATTTTGTTTTATTTCCTCAAACAGATATGTTCATGTAACTTGCATCAATCCGATCATACTTATTATAATCTATACCCTTAATTTCAGTCACCTTTCAGCCAACTGAGTTGAAGATTTGTAGCTTGGTCCTGAGTTTTTTTTTTTACCTACCAGATAATCTGTAGCAGGCTAAATGTGAATAAAACACATTGAAAGCATGGTCAAGAGGCTAAAAGGGGGGTTGGGTTTTTTTTTCAGAAACAAATCGTGCTTTTTTTTTCTTTGAATGTCAAGGATAAACATAAATTATAAACATCTAAAACCATGAAACTGATCAATACACTTAAAACAGACGTTTACACACTGATGAGGTAAAAACAATACAAATGTATTTTTTAGTACGCTCAAGCCCCAAAGGTATTTTCTTTAACCTGATCTAAGGTACATTATACAACTCATTTCTGAATTACTTTGCAGTGTCTAGTTTTTTTTAGCCCCCCAGAGTTTTATGCTCTCAATATTTCGATATACATTAAATCCTACACACGATAGGAAATATTCAAACAGCTCAAAGATGATAATTCTAAGGCAAATACATTTTAACTCACTCACCATAGTTAGTGTATAGTATGGCTAACATGTATGAAAGTAACATAAAGCCGTTATTAGAGTTGTTGATACAATATTATAATTCATAATAATTTTGCAGAAAAAAGCTAAATACAGAGTATTACCGGCGAGGTTGTTTGATTTTTGTCCCGATGATTGAAGGAAATTAATTTTAAGAACTATTTACCATGAAACATCTTAATACAAAGATGTATTTTATTCATTATAACCATGAAAATAATGCAATGTTAGGTTTTACCGTGATTATAGTGTTCACAGATAGGAATATATCCAGGATACATTCAGTAACATCAACATCAGTAACCCTGGACAGACTTGTGAAGTCAGAGATAGGAATATATCATTCACATTCAATTATCCAAATGTACTCTGTTTGAGTCAAATTTACTCTGTGAAATGTACTCTGCGAAAGCTCCCTGCACTAAGCAGGGTTTTACATAGACTACTAGCAAAAACAATTCATTTAGTTTCAGTGATGGTCTTGATGTTAGCTACAGGGTCGACATGTCTTATTTCTACATGAAAGATTTACTTCATTCACACAATAAATATGCTATTAGTGTAAAAATAATGTATAATATCTGGACTGATTCACTGTATAGTGAATCCAGGGGTATACTGGATCGATTATATTTTGTTTTTATAATATTTTATAATATCAAAACATGTCTTATGTTCTATAAAATGTTCTAATGTATATACAAGTCTTATAGAATGATGTAAAAAGAGTTCTACTAATATATTTCACTTAAAAAACTTGTACAGAAAGATAAATATCCGACCCCCGGAGCCCTGTCGGAGTGTATACAGGTTCTGTACAGTATACCATATGCAAATCCCATATGGTCTAGCGGTAAGGATGCCCTGGTTTCAATAGGGAGGCGCGGGTTCGACTCCTGCTAAGGGAATAACACTTTTTTCTATACATAGCAAATGTGTTATATGTTTTATTGTAACTGTTTGTTTGTTTTAGTGCAACACTACTGTCACCGGCATTTAAGAAGGATCTGAGGTGCATTTAAGTCCTATTGATAGGTTTTTCCACACCTTTGCAAGGATATGTATGACTGTGTTGCATTCATTTATTTTAAATTTGGCGGACTTTATGGTATTTATAGCTTATTCATGATTTAATGTGATACTTCTTATTGAATTGTTTAAAGAATATGTGTTTAACCAGAGGGGTGATTAATGTATAGTAGGACCTTACAAATATGATTTGATCATGATCCCAACAAGTGGTAAAATGTTTTCAAGCATTACATTTTAAAGGGTTCCGATTCACATAGCTGAATATAGTTGCACAACTGGATAATATTTGTATTATTACTAGGATGAACTTAAAATCATTCAAAACAATTATTACATAACAATTATTACAATGAAACGCAGATGGTTATATTATAATTTTTGTATTAAAGAATATTGCAGATCATACTGTAACCTTTTTTATCAATAATATAAGCGTGCGTAACATCAATAATATGATTAATATCTAAAGTTTCTAAACACTTAGGATTTTTCAGCTTAAAAGCCGTAACATCCACTATTACGGTGTATAAACATAACAGGTGTGCTCTGTTAAAATGACCATTCATATGATCTAAAATAGTAACTAAGCCATTTTCAGATAGAAGACTTTCATCCTCTGTGTCTCTATCATATATTGCCAATTATTTAGCAAGCCTTTCTCTCTCACCAGCTTCAACATATTTTCAAAAAGCCTTAAGCGCAGGCTATTGACATTCCCGGTTACCCATCGATGTACAATTGTCCTGACAGCTCCGCGGCTGTCACTAAGGCTTTAAGAGTAGATACTTTGATTGGGAAGTGGAAGGTTTTTCTTCTAGTAGGACACAGTCTCTTAACCGTACCCCCGGTTGGGGATGGCAGTGATGATGCTCTGTTGGTTACATCAACGATATTTCTTCGGGTCGGGGTGGAATACATTAGATTCTGATGTAGGAGGGGTGTACCGGGGGCTATTAGGAGGGACATCCATACGCATGAAGGGGGTTGGCTGTGATGAATCCGGCGACGAAGTATCCCAAGGACCCGTGTACCAGGGACTATTACGATTCGTACACCTGATGGGGTTTGACGGTGGTGACTCCGGCGATGAAGTCTCCCAAATCGTTGTAAGAGGGCTGTAACTAGTCCTAGGGGTGTCTAGGAGGCTTTGCAATAAAAAAGTTTTAGTTGAACCATACAGGGGTACGGGTAATGTCTCAACTTCCTCGTCGGGAGTGTATAGTGGAAACAGGCTATCTAGTGTATCCGAGGCATGCTTAGAAGGATCAGCCTCATACCAAGCAAAGTTTGGTTGCTGTGAAGGAGGGTCCATGAATCTATAACCGCCAGCGGGTATTGTCTCAACATCGTCAGGCGTGTATAGTGGAGACAGGCTATCTAGTGTATCCAATGCAGAGTTAGCAGGATCTGCCTCATGTGACACATACAAAGCCATGATTGCTATCTAAAAGTACAAAATGCACTGTCTTTTTAAAGGAGGATTTAGGGTTGACACGCCCCTTCCTCCGCCCCCTCACTGGGGTCAATCGTACTCCAGGTCCCCTGATTCGCTCGGTAAGAGCCTTCTTGCCTCGAACACCTCTTGAAGGACCTCCCCGCATGTCTGGAGACATTGCAGCCACTTGGTTACCGGAAGTGAGAAGATGAAATGCTCAAGAGTTGAATTATACCGCCTGGAGATGGCTAGATCAGCCTCTACATCAAGTGTCGAAGTACTTTTTATAGATATCCTACCCTCGTAATGTACATACCCGTACCCTAGCTGGCTATGGCCTATTAACAGCGTGATTAGCTGCCCATCCTTAAGCGTTCTACCCGTCAGTCCATCCATAGACTTAAAAGAAGCCTTTTTCATTGTCCAAAATTCCGTCTCCTTTAGATACATCTCAGGCCTGCTTGCAACGCCCTGGAAATCCTCCAAGGTCATCTTGTAGAACAGAATTCTCTCAGCTCTAGCATCGTATTCAAATCCTAGGACACCATCGATGACCGGACATAGTTCGTTATAGATCTCTCTACCATATCTGCAAGGTGCAAGTAACATGGTTTTAATCCTGGTAGCTCTGTCCGTCACATGGCTAACCGTTGTAGCTAGACGGTTTTCTAAGTGTTTAGAAACTTTAGATATTAATCATATTATTGATGTTATGCATGCTTATATTATTGATAAAAAAGGTTACAGTATGATCTGCAATATTCTTTAATAAAAAATGTATAATATAACCATCTGCGTTTCATTGTAATAATTGTTATGTAATAATTGTTTTGAATGATTTTAAGTTCATCCTAGTAATAATACAAATATTATCCAGTTGTGCAACTATATTCAGCTATGTGAATTGGAACCCTTTAAAATGTAATGCTTGAAAACATTTTACCACTTGTTGGGATCATGATCAAATCATATTTGTAAGGTCCTACTATACATTAATCACCCCTCTGGTTAAACACATATTCTTTAAACAATTCAATAAGAAGTATCACATTAAATCATGAATAAGCTATAAATACCAAAAAGTCCGCAAAATGTAAAATAAATGAATGCAACACAGTCATACATATCCTTGCAAAGGTGTGGAAAAACTTATCAATAGGACTTAAAAGCACCTCAGATCCTTCTTAAATGCCGGTGACAGTAGTGTTGCACTAAAACAAACAAACAGTTACAATAAAACATACCAACACATTTGCTATGTATAGAAAAAAGTGTTATTCCCTTAGCAGGAGTCAAACCTGCGCCTCCCTGTTGAAACCAGGGCATCCTTACCGCTATGGGATTTGCATATGGTATACTGTACAGAACCTGTATACACTTCCCCGGACCATCAACAAATCAATCTTAACTATATTCACAGGACATACTTGACTCCTATAAGACTGAACAGAATGGGTCTTAAACAAGACTCCAAATGCTCCCAATGTACAAATGGGGACGAAGGGACATTTATGCACATGTATTGGGACTGCCCACCAGTTAAGACATTCTGGAAAGATGTGACCCAACAATTATCAAAACTCGTATCTTGGAATATACCTGTACACCCCTCTGTATTACTATTGAATGATGTTTTTGAGTTTGCAGTAAATCCACAGCTAAAGAGATTGGTTTTATTGGGTATCACAGTAGCTAAAGAGCTGATCGCATCACGCTGGTTTCAACTGGAAAAAATTTGCCGGAAAGTTTGGTTTCTTACATATCTCGATGTGATTTATCAAGAAATATCTACAGCAAGAATTCTGGGTCTCAATGAATCCAAAATGTCAATGTGGTTAGAAGTGGTGGAGAGAATAAAAGCTAGCTTATAATGGTAGTGTCTGGTTAGGAGCGAGGGATAATGGAGGTACTATCCAAAGAGGGGTCCGGGAGGGGGGGGTTCGAGCTGGAGCATATGTGTGTAGGTTTTTAGATAACAGGTATTAGGGGTATATCCTGTATAAGACATTGGTATAAATGGTAATTTCGTTGGATATACACTGTATATTAATGCTTGTGTATCTTATCGTGTGTTGTCATGTTTGTTTATATGTGTGTTTAAAAAATAATAAAAAAAAAAAACCTGTATACACTCGGACAGGGCTCCGGGGGGCTTATAGCTTATTATATTATATATTATATTATATTATAGCTTAGCTGATTGGCCCCGACAGGCACGTGACGCGCAACTTTCTCTGCCGCGCGGCACGCTCTGCGGAGCGGAGCGGCAGAGCTTGCGGAATTATGTAACCGCCCAAATCCGCCATGATTTTCATTCGGCGCTTCAGCTCACCTGGCAGAGCAGCGGTCCTGCGGTCCTGCGGTCCGTTGTTGACGAGTTCGAATCCCATCACATTTTTTTTTTTAACGTGATTTTTTTTTTAACATGTATTCTTTCGCCGGTTAAGGTTAGGCATGGTTAAGGTTAAGGTTAGGCATTGTTTCGGAGTTGGTTAAGGTTAGAACGGTTAAGTTTAGGCGCTGTTAAGGAGCTGGTTAAGGTTAGAGTTTGTCTTAGAGAATGGCAATATTCTTTCTATGGTTAAGGTTAGGCATGGTTAAGGTTAAGGTTAAGGTTAGGCATTGTTTCGGAGTTGGTTAAGGTTAGAACGGTTAAGTTTAGGCGCTGTTAAGGAGCTGGTTAAGGTTAGAGTTTGTGTTAGAGAATGGCAATAGACAGCCTATTTCCGCGCGACAGCTCTCAGCAGCCTCGTTGCGCGTCCTGAGTTTGCCGCGTCACGTGCCTGTCGGGGCCATCAGGCCTACCCCGGAAGTAACTTACAGTTGCGGAACGGGTACAGGCCTCCGGGGGTCGGATATTTATCTTTCTGTACAAGTTTTTTAAGTGAAATATATTAGTAGAACTCTTTTTACATCATTCTATAAGACTTGTATATACATTAGAACATTTTATAGAACATAAGACATGTTTTGATATTATAAAATATTATAAAAACTAAATATAATCGATCCAGTATACCCCTGGATTCACTATACAGTCCAGATATTATACATTATTTTTACACTAATAGCATATTTATTGTGTGAATGAAGTAAATCTTTCATGTAGAAATAAGACATGTCGACCCTGTAGCTAACATCAAGACCATCACTGAAACTAAATGAATTGTTTTTGCTAGTAGCCTATGTAAAACCCTGCTTAGTGTAGGGAGCTTTCGCAGAGTACATTTCACAGAGTAAATTTGACTCAAACAGAGTACATTTGGATAATTGAATGTGAATGATACATTCCTATCTCTGACTTCACAAGTCTGTCCAGGGTTACTGATGTTGATGTTACTGAATGTATCCTGGATATAAATCTGTGAACACTATAATCACGGTAAAACCTAACATTGCTTTATTTTCATGGTTATAATGAATAAAATACATCTTTGTATTAAGATGTTTCATGGTAAATAGTTCTTAAAATGAATTTCCTTCAATCATCGGGACAAAAATCAAACAACCTCGCCGGTAATACTCTGTATTTAGCTTTTTTCTGCAAAATTATTATGAATTATAATATTGTATCAACAACTCTAATAACGGCTTTATGTTACTTTCATACATGTTAGCCATACTATACACTAACTATGGTGAGTGAGTTAAAATGTATTTGCCTTAGAATTATCATCTTTGAGCTGTTTGAATATTTCCTATCGTGTGTAGGATTTAATGTATATCGAAATATTGAGAGCATAAAACTCTGGGGGGCTAAAAAAAACTAGACACTGCAAAGTAATTCAGAAATGAGTTGTATAATGTACCTTAGATCAGGTTAAAGAAAATACCTTTGGGGCTTGAGCGTACTAAAAAATACATTTGTATTGTTTTTACCTCATCAGTGTGTAAACGTCTGTTTTAAGTGTATCGATCAGTTTCATGGTTTTAGATGTTTATAATTTATGTTTATCCTTGACATTCAAAGAAAAAAAAGCACGATTTGTTTCTGAAAAAGAAACCCAACCCCCCTTTTAGCCTCTTGACCATGCTTTCAATGTGTTTTATTCACATTTAGCCTGCTACAGATGATCTGGTAGGTAAAAAAAAAAACTCAGGACCAAGCTACAAATCTTCAACTCAGTTGGCTGAAAGGTGACTGAAATTAAGGGTATAGATTATAATAAGTATGATCGGATTGATGCAAGTTACATGAACTGTTTGAGGAAATAAAACAAAATAATGTATTAAACTATTGCAGTATTACACACTATTACACTATTACATGATTACATTATTGCATTATTAAACTATTACACACTATTACACTATTACATGATTACACTATTACATGCTATGTCCCTATACACTATTAAACATTAGCACACTTAGATAAGATAAACCTCATCCCTGTGGTAAAATTCTATTAATTCACTACATTATTCCTCTATTTAAATCTGGGGACAAACACCGCTTTACCAGTGTCTTTGCTTTCACAATTTTCCAAGATTCTTGATTCAAGATTCTTAGATAGTTTTATTGAAAAGAATAACCTGCTGTGTGATAGTCAGTATGGATTCAGGGCATATCGATCAACAACCTTAGCCTTAATGAATATATATGAAGAAATAACCACAACCGTAGATGAGAGGAATTACACCATAGGGGTGTTTATTGACTTAAAAAGGCATTTGATATGATAGATCATCACATTTTAATTTCTAAATTACAAACATACGGTGTGAGCGGGGTGGCGCTGAACTGGTTAAGTAGCTATCTTGAAAATAGACAACAATATGTACAACTCTCTGGTTACACCTCTGAATGTATGAATATTGAATGTGGTGACCCTCGAGGTTCGGTCCTGGGGCCCATACTTTTTATTTTATATATTAATGATATATGTGAAGTGTCAAACATATTGCAATTTGTTTTATTTGCTGTCTTCAGTTCAGGAAAATACCTTAAAAAATTTGCAGATGACATTGTAAATGAAATGTGTAAACTTACGATATGGTTTAATAACAATAAGCTATCCCTAAATTTGAAAAAACGAAATGTATGATATTTACTAATCGAAAGAAGGACAATGTTGCATTATGTATTGACGGAGTTAATATTGAAAGAGTATCTGAGTTAAAAAATGGTGGGTGTTATGTTGGATGTGAAATTGACATGGAAACCTCATATAATGTACATAAAAAATAAGGTAGCCAAGAGTGTTTTTGTTTTGAACAAGGCAAAGAATGTGCTTGATTATAATTCTATGCGAATATTTTTATTGTTCACTCATCCTAGCATATTTGAGTTACTGTGGGGTAACCCGTATGAAAGCAACATAAAACCCTTATTTATATTACAGAAGAGAGCAGTAAGAATAGTTCACAATGTAGATTCAAGAGAACATACCAACGAATTATTTATTAAATCCAAACTATTGAAACTTAAAGAGTTGCTGAAATACAGACTTTATTAGTTTTGTTTAGAGTAAAATGCAGAGTATTACCATCAAATATATAGAGGTTGTTTGTTCCCTAAACGTTCACACCCCTATGGGCTGTTTTAGCACCTACCGGGCCCCTTGTTCACACCTTTCACACACACACACACCCTCGAACAGAGACACAGACCCACATAGATGGATCTTTTCAACACTTTATATTTTCAGGACACTATCACGTATGACTTTTTATATAATTATTTGTTCAAAGCATGCTCAGAGAGAGAGAGAATCACAGATTAAATATTTCTTTGCAGGGTGCAGATATTGAGTAAGTTAAGGAGGCCAGATTGCTTGGAGTTGATATAGATGAATAGATGAAACACTCTCTTGGTCAACTCACATTAACAATATTGTAACAAAAATGAGCAGAAGTATTTCAATTATTAGACGGAATGCCTATTTTTTAACAGACACATCTACCAAGCAAGTCTTACAATCACTAGTTTTGTCACATCTGGACTACTGTCCTGCATTCTGGTCAAATGCATCCAAACAAGACTTAAAAAAAAATACAGCTTACTCAAAATAGAGCTGCAAGACTTGTATTGCATAGCTCAATTAGAAACAGTGTTGAGAAAACTTAAAGGGGAACTATCTTATAAATGGCATTTTTGAGTGTTTAGCATTGTTTCCTAGCTATGTGAACTTATATTAATATGATCTATGTCTCAAAATTCTCATATTGGCGCATTCTTCCAATTCTCCTCTCACAATATTCACCCTCACTGAACTGAGTCGTTTGAAAATGTGCCTATATGTGATGTCATATAGTCACTGCTGCATGTTAATGTTCAAGAGGCATTCACGCTGCACAGTGGTTTAGGTGGAACCTGCAGCTGCGGCTGCAAAACAGCTCGAAATCTTGAGGTAGAAAAATGCTGTTTTTGAGGACTTGATTAGAAATACAAAACAATGTATAAAAAAAATATATATATTACAGAGGTGTTCCATAGACTCACAGGAATTGTGTAAAAGTGCCCAAATAGTGAAAGAAATAGTAAAATAGTTCCCCTTTAAGACAATGTTGGTGAATGAGAGTCAATGAGAGACTAGTGTGTAGTCTTATTTTGTTTATGAGAAATATTTATACTTTACATAAACCTGTGTGCCTCTTTTTTTCCAGCTGGTGCTTATTAGTGATGGTCTTGGCTATGGCACTAGACAAGCCTTGAGGGGTCGGTTCGCCCTACCGAGACCCAGAACTGAAACCTTAAAGAAAACTGTAATGTACAGGGCAGTGTCCTACTGGAATAGACTTCCACAATATTTGGTTTCAATTACCAGTAAGGTGGGATTCAAGAGGAGACTACGAGTGGCTGTAATGCAGAAAGAGATTGATTTTGGGTGGGTCTAATCTATGTCTAATGAATGGGGTCTTGTGTTGGGTTATGTGTTGTTTTGGAATGTGTTTGTCTAGTGGTTATGAGGAGTATTAGAGTATGAGTGTATGGAATGTTGTGCTGTTTTTGAGCACGTTTTAGTTTTCTCAGAGATGTCTTTGTTGTTTTATTGATACACGTTAACAATTCTAATGATTTTATGCTACATTCATAAACATTAACCCCTAGCCCCTTAACTCAGATATATATGTTGTGTGAATTAAATGGATGGAATTGAATGTCCATTGTACAAGTGCCCATATAGGTTAGAATAATTGAACGTTTTATTAACCATAGCCTTTGTGAGTAGACTTGAGGTTACAGTGGATTTGGGGTCTGATCCGTTAATTCTAGTACCTGTTTTAAATTCTGTTCATGTGACCCCCTTTCATTGTGTGAACTAAAAATATGCTATGAGTAAAATGTTGTACACTAACTTTCTATGTTACAAAGATATAAACCATTTGTATTTGAATGATGACTGTAAATGTGACTATAGTTGAGTTTGCATGTCCCCTAATCTTCACGCCCCTATGCTGTGTTTTAGCACCTAAGAGAGGCTCATGTTCACACCCCCGAACAGAGACACACACCCTAACTGACACACAGACCCACATAGACAGATCTTTTATGTACTTTATATTTTCAACACAGCTCTAAACTATCATATATAGTGTAATATATGTGGAATAATTAATGTGAATAATACAAAACACTGTAATACATCCTTTTTAAAGAATCTATTTTAAATAAAAACACTTCACAGGACCGTATTAACTATATATTCAAACCCTAGACCCTTGCAGGCTAATGAAATGGTGCACTTTGGCACCCAAAGAGCATTAAGGGGATACATTTGTAATTTTCTTTTGCTTAACCCCCTGAGGTCTAGAGTTTCTAGCTCCACCTTCTCAGAATATTCTCTTTTTTTTTTGTTACATAATGTAAAATGACAGATTCATACCTTCAAAATAAGCCATCAATTGTCAAATTTGAGACGACAGTTTTCAATCAATGTCCTATCAAACATTCTGGTACAGTCATTACCAATTTGCAGCAGGAGCCTCTGAAGAGAATTCAGTGAATTCAGCTAATGATAAGGGAACTACACTCCTTCCCAGAATGCAATGTGATGTCAATGTCAATGTCAATGACTAATTCCCACCATGAAACAAAGGCCCAGCAGGGAACAATTACGGCTGAATGGGGGTATAGTGTGACTGATCAATACAGGCAGGCCTACAGCAACACACACTTTGATTTGATGCCATGCATACACACACTAGATAGACAGAGGTTTAGATATTTAGATAGATATATAATAGTAATATAATAGAAAGAGAGAAGAAAGAAAGAAAGAAAGAAAGAAAGAAAGAAAGAAAGAAAGAAAGAAAGAAAGAAAGAAAGAAAGAAAGAAAGAAAGAAAGAAAGAAAGAAAGAAAGAAAGAAAGAAAGAAAGAAAGAAAGAAAGAAAGAAAGAAAGAAAGAAAGAAATACAGAGAGAGAGACATTTATAATAATAATAATTATTATTATTATTAAATAGAATCATTTTCTATAGGCTTGCCGTGGTAGTCAGTGATACTGGTGTATACACACACTAGATAGAACGAGGTTTAGACATTTATATATATATATATATATATATATATATATATATATATATATATATATATATATATAATAGTATAGTAATAGGCCTACAGCAACACACACTTTGATTTGATGCCATGCATACACACACTAGATAGACAGAGGTTTAGATATTTAGATAGATGTATAATAGTAATATAATAGAAAGAGAGAGAAAGAAAGAAAGAAAGAAAGAAAGAAAGAAAGAAAGAAAGAAAGAAAGAAAGAAAGAAAGAAAGAAAGAAAGAAAGAAAGAAAGAAAGAAAGAAAGAAAGAAAGAAAGAAAGAAAGAAAGAAAGAAAGAAAGAAAGAAAGAGATACAGAGATATATACAGAGAGAGACATTTATAATAATTATATTATTAATTAGTTTTTTACACACACACACACACACACACACACACACACACACACACACACACACACACACACACACACACACTAATAACATGATCATAACCAAACCAATTTCAAATGTATCATCAAGTACAAAATAGATTTGATCGTAATATTTATGAGAATGCATGTTTTTTCACACTACAGGAGGAGTATGTCACAGTATGATGTCATAATCGAACATTCTAGAACATTTGTGTTCTATATATGCAACAATTAGCAGGGTAGGACAGGGCGGCCAAGAAAGGGTGCAGGGGGTTGAAGGAGGGCATTTGACAGAGAGGGTAGAGCAGGAGGAAAGAGAGAGGGGAAGGGAGGAGAAATTAGGTATTGTGGCCTTCGTGGCAGGGGTAGTTACTGGTATGGCAGAGGCTAAGGGTAAAACAGCGATGGTGAAGATGATTGTTAGGATAGCGGTTCAACATCTGGGAATGGAAGGTCTGGACTGGGAGGAGGTGTATAGCGAATTGGCTGAGGGGGCTGAGAGGGACAAAGCAGCCCAGAATAAGATCGCAGGGGGCAAGGAGGGTCCCGCAGAGGGGGGCTCAGACAGGAAGTAGCAGCATTAGCTGCACTCCAATGGACAATGTAGTTGATGACGGGGTCCAGTAGAAGAAGAAGAAGAAGAAGAAGAAGAAGAAGAAGAAGAAGAAGAAGAAGAAGAAGAAGAAGAAGAAGAAGAAGAAGAAGAAGAAGAAGAAGAAGAAGAAGAAGAAGAAGAAGAGCCCATAAAAAGAATTGCGGAGGGCAGTAATACGCCACGATGCGTCTACACTGCCGGAAATTCAAATAAGAAGAAGAAGAAGAAGCATTTCCTGGCATTTTTTCAGACTACAACATCAATCCAGACTGGTTTGACCCTGACAGCATGTGTGGCAGATTTCATGTCAACAAAGCCCATTTGAATGAGAGAGAGAGAGAGAGAGAGAGAGAGAGAGAGAGAGAGAGAGAGAGAGAGAGAGAGAGAGAGAGAGAGAGAGAGAGAGAGAGAGAGAGAGAGAGAGAGAGAGAGAGAGAGGTCTTCACCTCTCTACTTTCTTACTCTACTCAGATGGTATTTACAGTACTGTACCAACCACCGTTTTAGTTGATCATGACACTGCCAGAAAGGATGTAGTATTCCTTCTAGATGGTTCTGACGGCACAAGGAATGGATTCCCAGCTATGCATAATTTTGTTGAGAGAGTGGTGGAGAAACTCAATGTGGGAGAAAACAAAGACCAAAGACAACTGGAATAGAATATCACACAATTTTATTAAAAACACATAGAGAATAATAATCAACAAGAAACATCAACTGTATCAATTGTATTGTACAATGAACAACCCTATATATCACTTTTGGATTACAATAGTAATACAAGGTGCCTCATATGATATTTGGCAGAGAGCGCGACCACAATGAATTTAGGCTAAATCTACAAAAAAATTAAATGATGCACATGTATAAAAAAAAAAGAAAATAGGTGTCTCCTCATGGTTGTATCTGCCTGTTCTGTATCACACTAAGTGATATGTGAAAAAGCAGTTATAGAGGGAGAGAGGGGGAGAGGGGGAGAGAGAGGGATATAGAGGAAGAGAAAGAAAGAGGGAGATACAGAGGAGAGATGGAGGGAGAGAGAGGGAGATATAGATAGACATGACAATATTGTCACCCACTGTACAAGACTGTACAAGAAATTCCTTCTGTAATGTACTGATTTCTTTTGATTTCTCTGTTTGAGAGAGAGAGAGAGTGTGTGTGTGTGTGTGTGTGCAGGTGAGTAGCTGGGGGGGGGGGGGGGGGGGGTTAGGATGATTCCAAGGGCCCAGCAGATGCCCCAATTTTTTTTATAGATTGGGGGCCCCACATTTTTTAATAGATTGGGGGCCCACAAATTGATTCTTTCATGGGGCCCAGAATCTCCAGCTACGCCCCTGTGAGCGCACCTTTCTACTCTAGAGAGCTGTCATCACCGTGATGCGCACTTGAATGAACTGCGAGATAACTCATAACTCGTACACACACGCACTCTGTCTCTGCCATACAGTAGTTATGTTGTTTTAGCGCGACGTGGGTATATACACGGGCGAGGATGAAAAGCATGTTAGACTACTTTTAATTCATAAATTAACGTTCGGTCGGGTCCGCATGTATTCTCGAGAATGATAATAATAATAATGCAGGACCTCTTCAGATTATATTATCAACAACAGACAGTGAGAAACACAACCCCCCCCCCCCCCCCTCTCGCGCTGAAGAATATGCATATTAGATCACTCAGTGATTAACACCTATGCGCTGTTTGTGTGCATGTACGTGACGCGTTGTAGTTTCGGGGAATACAGGGATATTTAGAACTATACAATTTAGCAAGAATTAAACATATTTACAAGTCATATTACGTTTAGCAAGTAAGGATACATATAGATTACACTATATGTGACTCCGCCCAGCGTGCGCGCCTACAACTCGGCGACCCAGGTTCCTCACGAGAAGAGAAAGAATTTTTTATTTTATTTTTTTTTTCATTTCCGTTTTTTTTTTCTTTTTCTTATATATACTTACAGTTCGAGGGTTGAAGAACATATTTAGTATAACAGCGAACATATATAATAACTCTAATTGTGTTTAAATTGTGTTTAAAAATGGCTCCTTGAGACATACTCTGATCGTCTCTCACGAAGCTGTGGGGGCAGTTCCCTCGGGCTGTCCCATTTTTGCATGTGAAAGGCTGCTGTTGATGTGAGGTACGCCCCCACACGGTGTGGTGTTTATATTCACAGCACCTGTAGCAGAGAACACTTTTTTGCTGCTTAGATAACATCGACATGGCCGCACAAAAATTATCAGCTGCTCTTAATAGAGGAAGAGATGGAATGAGTATAGACTCCTCGGCGACGATGAGTGACCACATCACGGACTACATGGTCATCACTGAAGGTGAGCCGCCACCAGCTCTTTTATCCGACGATGAGACCGAAGACGCAGATGAAGACGCAGATGAAATTGTCCCAGATCCAATCGAACCTGCCGACGATGGTGAAACAGAGGAAGACGGAGACCTTTGCGTTGAAACTGTAGCATTGGGCTTTTCAGCTGAATCGACCATGCGATCAGTTGAAAAGATGTCTGGTTTAACGGTGGAGGGCGAAATAGAAGAGGAACTCGGAAAGATAAACTCTTTCCACTGCAAGTGCCAGGCGCGCCGAAAGGAAAATTCAGAACGATCTGCCCTGTCTTGTTCAAAAAAACTGTCGGTTGAGCTAATTTACCAAAACCGATTGGACACCGCGTCGTTGACACCAAGAGAAAGGGACATGTGTCTGTTGTCCATTATTGGAACATGCCAAAATGTTTCAGAGATGACGCAAAGTACAAAGAAAGTCAACGCTATACGCCTGGCTTCAAGGACAACGTACAGATTCCACGACGTTGTCGTCTGTTGTCCAACGTTCTGTTTCATTTATGGGTAAGTGTTTTTATGCTTGTATATTGTATTGGACGTAGATGTATTGTATTGGACGTATATGTATGTTTAGCAATAGGTTTAAATAGGTTTAAATAGGTGTTAAAGTCTAGATATAGTCGTCGAATCCTATTCTACCCTGCGAGGGCGTCCATTTTGGATATTCTGGGTAGTGTAGTTTTTGTGCGGCCATTTTGTACATCGCTAGGATAGGGATTCTTAAAAACTACACCTGAATGTAAACAAGAGTGATTGATTGATTGATTGAAAAGTTTATTAACAGATTGCAGAATGGGTACAGTACAGTACAGCTCAATACATACAATTGTTAAGGGGATGCAGACCAGAGAAAGACTTCCATCTTGTTTACATCAGGGTCCCCCATTTTCAATTCATCATAACATAATATATGACATACAGATACAGTGTGTACAATGTGTGTATTTCATTCATTAATTCTCTTCCCTATTGTTAACATTTTTGTTTAGGATCAGCGATGCGCTTCTCAAAAGCCTTTTCAAACACTACAAGACAGATGGCCTCACACCGCGGGAGAGGAAGAAACAGCCGAGAAATCACAAGCGTTTTTTGTCTCTTTTTGACGTAAAAAGGGTTGTGAAATTTCTGATCAACTTTGCTGTCCTCCATGCGATTGTGTTGCCTGGCCGTCATGCTGGTCACAAGGATTTCACTGCAAAGTTACTGCCAACCAATCTGACCAAAGCAGCCCTGTGGCGCCTTTACAGCGATATAGAAGGTATGTCATAAAACCACCCCTTTCTTTCTCTCTCACACACACACATGGTTCCCACTTTTTCTTATTCTACCAATCTAACAAAAACACTTGTCTTTTCAGGATTTCGTGTTGTTGGTCAGAGATCCTTCCTTCGGTTGTGGAAAGCACTCCTTCCGCAGATAATGATCACAAAACCCAGGACAGATCTGTGTTCTCAATGCTACTCCAACAATAACCAATTACAGCAAGCCGCGGGAAGGCCAGAGAAGTTGCAGGTGGAGAAACTCCAGGTGTGTACAGTCTACTTTCACTACTACACTACAGACTGTTTTTTACCACCATCTATTCCCCTGTACCCCCGTCCATAGTGGCTTGTTTACAGTATTTACCCAAACATAGCAACGTCCGATGACGACATAGAATGGGTACAATACAGTACAGCTCAATACAACAACAGTGGACTGGAGGATGAAGACCAGAAAAAGACTTTCGCCTTTTTTACATAAGGGTCCTCCATTTTCAATTCATCAAAACATTTAGAGACATACAAATATACAGTAGTTTCATAAAAATGCTAAAATGCTATTGATTGATTTAAAACTTTATTAACATATTGCAGAATGGGTACAGTACAGCTCAATACATACAATTGTTAAGGGGATGCAGACCAGAGAAAGACTTTCGTCTTGTTTACATCAGGGTCCCCCATTTTCAATTAATCATATTTCATATCTAAATCATATAATATCTCATTGCTAAATATATGCAATATATAATCTAATAATCCAATAATCTAAATCTAATATATAATATAAAAATGCTAAATGCATGGGTATTTTATTTTGTCTTTAATGTTAGCTTGCAAACTCGAATACTGTCTTGGTAAGCCTCATAATGAATTGTTTGGGGAAAAAAAGAAAAACATCGTGATGTGTATCGTGTATCGCCGAAAGGTCAGAAAATATCGTGATATCATATTTAGGCCATATCGCCCAGCCCTAGCTTCAACACACATGACATTAGGATAACCTGAGGATAACTGAGCACTGCCACCTCATTAGCCGTGTGTGTGTGTGTGTGTATTGAGCCGTACTGTGTTGTACCCATTCTGCAATCTGTTAAATAACGTTTTCTTTCATTCATGCTTTCATCCAGGTGCAGTTAAAACATCTGGCCCTTGTTGACAGAGAACGCGAGCTGTTGCAGGAGATGACTGTCGCCACAAAGCGCACATGCGCCGAGAACATGGATCTGTCGCTAGGCCCCTCCCCACCTGCAAGCAGAGATATCACGATGCACTACAGCTTTGATTACGCACAGCAGGTGAATATCCAATATAATGTTGCTTTTTGTTGTTAAAGGAAAACTTACAGGAACGTTTGAGTTGTATTTGGAGTGTATTTAGATAAGATGAGAGTGGGAGGAGAGAGGAGAGAGAAAATAGGAGAAGAGAGGAGAGAATAGGAAAAGAGAGGAGAATTTTTTATGTAAAAATAGTTCCTTATAGTTTTAGCAGTATTTTTTCATGAATCACTCGCCAAACATAAAAAATACTTGCATTTGGCTAGTAAAGTGGCCTAATTTCCTCCCCTGTTCCCTTATTTCAATGTCCCTTATTTCAATGTCCTTTTTTCTTTTTCTTCTTTCTCTGTCCTGCAGGTTCATTTTCCATCTCACCCTTTTCAAGTGGGTCCCATCTTTTTTCAAACACCGCGCAAATGTGGCCTGTTCGGTGTCCACTGTGAAGGGCTGACGAAGCAAGTGAATTACCTAATTGATGAAGGGATGTCAACTGGTAAAGGCAGCAATGCCGTTTTCAGCTATGTGGATCATTTCTTCACCAACTATGGAGTTGGAGAAAAATCAGTGGACCTGCACTGCGACAATTGCTCCGGGCAAAATAAAAACAATTATGTCTTGTGGTATTTTGCGTGGCGTACTATTCACAAACTTCACCTGCAGCTTGCTCTCCACTTCCTAATTGCAGGCCACACTAAATTTGGCCCCGACTGGTGCTTTGGTTTGATAAAGCAGGTTTACAGGAAGACTGCGGTCGACACCCTGGCAGGCATCGCAGACATCGTCAGGAAAAGCTCTGCAGTGAAAGGAGTCAATATCCCCCAACTTGTCGGTCGCGAAGATGGCACAGTTTATGTTCCAAGCCACGACTGGCAGCAACATCTCGGAGGCTTCTTCAAAAGATTCCCACAAATAAAGAAATACCAGCACTTCAGCTTCGATGCCAACAGTCCTGGCATGGTGACGGCGAAATTACACTGTGACGATACAGAGCCATTCACGTGTCAGCTGTTGAAAGACCCAAAACGCTACCCAACCATCTCTGGTTTTCCTGTCCTCACCCCACCTGGTCTAGACAATGACCGACAGGAATATCTTTATAAGGAGATAAGACAATACTGTTCTGATGACGCAAAAGACATTACATGCCCACTCCCAACATCTAGAGCACCTCAGAACAAGAAGACTGTACGATGTTAGACACATGGATGTAGAGCACACACACACACACACACACACACACACACACACACACACTGTACTAGCAGTCACTTTAACATGAACACACACACACACTCATGCTGCACACGCTCACAATGTAAGGTCACTTTAAAAAAATTAAACAAGAACAGGAGTGGTTCTTGTAGAGTAAAAGCTTATTACTTGTTCTTATTACTTGTATTATTGCACAATGTCGCATTCTCATCCTATTGGAATCTTATTATTGCATTCTTGACTTGACTTGATAGTATAGTAGTACTAGTATAGCATAGGGACATAGAAGAATTGTATTGTTGTACCGGTACATCATACATGTACATTATATTTTTATTACTATTGTTTTATTGCACAATCGTAGCGGGCATGGCCAACCGCATTTCACTGTATGCCCTGGTATGCAATGAATAAAAAAAAATGTCACTTTAAACTAAATGGAAAGGTCACTTTAAAGGAAAGAACCGATGTGGTTCTTGTATAGTTTAGATTATTGTAGTATAGCATAATGACAGCATGTCTATTTTTATCATGCACATCTTATGCCTTCTTATTACCTGTTTATGTATTTTATTATTAGTATTATTGCACAATCGATGCGGGCATGACCACCCGCATTTCACTGTATGCCCTGGTATGATATGCAATGAATAAAAAAAAATGTCACTTTAAACTAAATGGAAAGGTCACTTTAAAGGAAAGAACCGATGTGGTTCTTGTATAGTTTAGATTATTGTAGTATAGCATAATGACAGAGTTGAAACTGTATTAGCATGTCTATTTTTATCATGCACATCTTATGCCTTCTTATTACCTGTTTATGTATTTTATTATTAGTATTATTGCACAATCGATGCGGGCATGACCACCCGCATTTCACTGTATGCCCTGGTATGTATGTGACGAATAAACCTCTTGAATTGATTTGATATTGTCTGCTGATTTTCGTCCAGTTGTCACATGAAAGGTGGTAACAAAGACTGATAATGATAACAATAATAATGATAATAGGCTACCTGTTTTAGGTCCAATTAATATAATAAGCAATGTGAGAAGATGCAATCTTTATCTGTGTAGGCTACACGACATAACATTTAATGGGGGCAGAGGTAATGCCACACTAGAAGATATTCCATGTTTATCACCTCGTGCTTCCCTCCTTGGAGACCTGTTTCAGAACCACAACCCAAGATGCTTCTATCCACCCTTTGCTGGGTTCAGTGTAAATAAGCAAAGCCGGCAGAATGAGGGGTCTTCTTTAATGCATTATTATTTATTGCATTTCTGTATAAAAAAGGCTTGTGTCTATCACTCCGCTGGCCAGTTCTACCAACTATGCATTAAAATTCCCTGCGGTCAACATAATTTCTTCCTATTTTGGTTGTAATTGTGTAATGATAGATGTATAACCTGAACACTGTACATATCTGTTTTCAGGAAACACTGGGCTATACAAAGAATATGCTGTGATGTCACATGAATGTATAAATATATGGCCATGCATTTAATCTCTCTCTTTTTTATAAAATCATTATAGCCAACATGCAATATATCCCATTGATTGGTACAATGGGACAGACATTTGTTTTATACAGCTATAACCTGCATTCTTTCAAAATATATCATTAATCAATAAAACAGATATTGGAATACACTATGTAGCCTATGTGTCTAATGAATAATGCTGCGAAAGATTGGACACAACACAAGCTGTGTAAACAAATAGGTCAATATAATTTAATTTAATAAATAAAGGTTTTCAATTCAATAACTGAAATATACATTATTCAGACTAGTAGTTATATTACTACTACAATACAAAATGTTTGATTTTGTATCTGATCTGTCATGACAGCATGGCTGTCACAGCACTTAATTATGTTAATACTATTCAGGGGAGAGGTGTGGCTGGGAGGTATTGTTTACGCCCAGCAGAATCCTGGCAAAAGGTGTCAAATCTTTAAGAGCTGTTTTCTCTGCTTAGGTCTCTGGGGAAAAAAGACTGCTACAAGATTTAAAATTAGCACATCACAATAATAACATTCTCAGATTTCAAAGTATGACACATCATTTGAAAGCTTACATTCTGTACTTTCACAATCTGGAAAAATCTGGAAAATAAAAAAATAGACATGTAGGCTATAGCACTGGTCGGGGTCACATATGCACTCGAAATTGTCTTTGTTCTATTTTTACAGATTTTTGAAAAATGGGACCTCCTGAGCATTTGTGAGACATTCTAATTATTTTGTTCTCCGCCCACGGGAGCAATAAGCCCCGTTGACTCCTAAGGGTTATTAAACACAAGTGTATAAAGATTATGTCTTTATCCAAGAAACTAAAATATAGACATACATACATACATACATACATACATACATACATACATACATACATACATACATACATACATACATACATACATACATACATACATACATACATACATACATACATACATACATACATACATACATACATACATACATACATACATACATACATACATACATACATACATACATACATACATACATACATACATACATACATACATACATACATACATACATACATACATACATACATACATACATACATACATACATACATACATACATACATACATACATACATACATACATACACACATACATACACACATACATACATACTTATTGTGGTTACAAGTTATCACTATTTTTTTTCAAACAACATTAACCTATTATTCACATGCATTTGTATTTTCTTTTATTTAGACTTTTGCTTAAACACACTCTTCCATATGAAACTATAAAATATAGACACATTACATTTGTAATTTTCTGAACACAATTATCTAAAGATTGTGACATTGTATTTTACATTTGGCATTTGGAATACACAAAATGTATTTTATTCTTAATTCTGTAACTTAGACCATATACACACACAGACACATACACACACCTTGGGGGGACTGTGAGGTCTACAGAAACGGGAAGTCGCAGGGTCATAAATCTGCTTTTGGCAGAAGCTGCATCTAGTAGTTTTAGGCTTCCCATTGGCTTCCCTAGTCATTCTCCCGCCTACTATGATAGCTAAGGGGGCTGTCACTCCAGAGAAGCTGCAGTTAGACAGAGGGAGACATATTCAATCTGCTGAGAGACACTTGAGAGAACACACAGCAGGGGAGAATTCTTTCTACACACCCCACAGCAAAGAGACATAAGATTATTATTCTTAAGATACACTTATTCTGAACACAGATATATTGAACATTTCTGAAGAATAATAGATTGTATTTTACATTTGACATTTGGAATACACAAAATGTATTTTACATTTGGCATTTGGAATACACAAAATGTATTTTATTCTGAAGATATACATATATTCTTAATTCTGTAACTTAATTCTCACACACAGTTTAAATGTTTAATCTGTAAACCTTGGAATACACACATTTATTGTGAAGATACACAAATACATATTGTGAAGATATATTCTGAAAAACCTTGGAATACACAAAAACATATTCTTAAGACTTTGGAATACTTATTGTGAAGATATTGTATTTTTCTTAAGACTTTTGGAATACAGAAATACATATTGGAATACACACAATCAAAAAAAAAAAAAAAAAATCTAAAAGAAAACGTTTGAATCTTTTATTTCTGACAAAAAAAACTTATTTTGAAAAACTTGGAATACACACAATCTGAAAATAAAACTTTTGAATATTTTATTTTGAAGGACTTTTTTTTTTTTTTTTTGAAAAAAAAATAAAACTTTTATTTTGAAAAAAATCTGAAAACTCCTCCCCTTCCGTAACCAGATGTCCCTCCCCTTCCGAAACCGGATGTCCCGCCTCCTAAACCGGATGTCCCTCTTCCTTGAACCTCTCGACCAATCAGAGAAGCCCTAGGGGGTCATAAATCATCTAAAAAAGGGGGCGTGGTTACAACCAATCAAACTAAAAAGGGGCGTGTTTTGCATAATGTGACACAAACCGCCTACCTAATCTCTCTCTCTCTAGTATTATTCACCCTTGTAGTTTTCAAAATTTGCTTTACAAAAAAATACAAAAATGTAGATTCCAAAACAGTATTCTAAAAAAAAATAAGCAAACAAAACAGTGTTATTCACCATTGTAGTTTTCAAAAATAGCTTTACAAACCTTTTTCTTAAAAACCAAAATCGAATTACTCATTCTTAACTTAATCAGCATTGTTCCACAAGTTAACCCCAATAATAGAAACACACCTCCTTTTAATCCCTTTCTTAGCTTTTTGAACAGTACATTTACAAATATCTCTCAATATCTTTCATGTATTGAAAAAAACCTTTTTGCGCCCCATCTGGGAGTAACTTTGCTTTAGCTCTGTACATTATTTGCATAGTTTTGTCAATTGACAGTATGAACCTTCCGTTCAATATACCAGGGGTTCCCAAACTTTTCAGGCCGGGACCCAGAAAATAAGGCGTCAAGAGAGCCGCGGCCCAATGCACATCGTCAGGCTTTTTTTTTCTTCTTTTTTTTGCCAGGCGACAAATTTTTTAAGCCAAATATCACTTCAATCCTATTAAGTTAGTTCAAGTTAGTTATTCATTTATATGTGCTATTTATGAGAGGGCTAACTTGTTGCAAAATAATAATGATAATAATAATAGCCTCATTAAAATACTATTGTTGTTTCGGTTGTTTTCAGCGTTTTATGTGCATAATCTGTTATTTAGTTTGAAATGTTTGTTGAAATAAGTAGATTTTTCGTTTTTGTTTATTTATTAAGTTAATATAAAACCATATAGTCACATTTTAGAATACAATAGAATATAATTTTAGAATACAACTAGAAACACTGTCCTGGCCTGCTTCTAAGTTCAGTGGAAATCATCTCGCGGCCCTCCCGTGGCTGCTCGCGGTCCACCTTTGTGTCACGACCCCGACTTTGGGAACCACTGCTATAGATAACATTCTGCCACTTGATGGTGCTATATATACCATAAAGATATATTTTTTTCATCAATTAGTTCCTGTTTTATACCGCGATGAATATGAGCATTATATGGGAATGGTCTGGGATAATTCCTGCAAAGCTAGTTATAAGGCGCTAAGCTAATATTGGTAAATCGATTGGCGTTTCGGCCCTACACAAGCTACAGTTAAAAATCAAAATGCATATGATCGGTATCATGTTCCACCATGAATGCATGAAAGGGGGGGGGGGGGGCGGGGGAAGTCGTTTCTGATTATTGATTACCAATAACGGCATTCGTTATTACAACAACATACGCTGATCAGGGGAATGGCTATGAGAAGCAAGCTGAAATTTACGTGAAATCACTCTTACCTGCAGTGTTGGGAAAGTTCACTTTCTAATCTACATGAACTAGTTCAGTTCACAGTTCACAATTTTTAAAATGAACTAGTTCGGTTCATAGTTCATAATTCCAAATTTTTAACTAAAGTTCATGGTTTCAAAAATGAACTAATTTATAGTTATTTTTTTTATTTATTTTTTTGTTTTCTTTTATAGATTTTTCACATACAGTTACTTACATTACAAAAGCACACATTGGGACAGGGGGGGTCCTCCAGTTCATCTATGCCATCATCCACGCCATAAGAAAGCAAAAACAAAACAAAAACAAAAACAAGCAAAAAGGAAAGCAAACCAAGACAGACACTGTACAGTATTGCACTTGCCTCGAGCCCATTCACATGTAGACATACATATATTTATTTTTTTCTATCCTAGGTCTGTCCATACAATGGGGCATTGGGCCTTTAAATGGATCCGAGAAATTTCAGCAGGAAAATAGTCTAATAGTGGGGTCCACACCTCCTGTAAGGAAGCGTCATTGCCTCTATGCATTGCACAGAGTCTTTCATGGGGTACCACACCGAAGATCTCTCTATACCACATTTGTATAGATGGAGGCTTATCCTTAATCCAGTTTATCAGAATGCATTTCCGTGCTGAAAGTAGAAGTTTATCAAATAGTTTGAATTGTAAGGGTGTCAAATTAATTTCCTTTGATGGGAGTCCCAGTAAGAAAGCTCCCGGATCCTTCTTTATTTTCACCTTGAAAATGTCGCTTAACTCACGTGCCACTTGGCCCCAGAACCTGGATAAACACTTACATTCCCAAAAGTAGTGATAGTAGGTACCCAGATCTGTTACAGCAATCGGAATACTGGCATTTCCATAACGCTTTGCTGCCGCCCATTCAGTCCACACTAGTAGCAGCTGCAGCTTTTATCTCTACAGTATATATTCATGAGGAAAGATTTAGCTTGAATTTGTGAGTATGGGTTTTAAGCAGAGCACAATTGCTGAACACAGGAGATGAGAGAATGGAGCGTTTCAGGATATTTAATAGTATTCCCCAAGCAGACAAGAGTTACATCCACAAATGTACAACAGACAGGAATTGGGAATGTTCTTGGGGCAATGAGAGCAGGTGCACTCCAGTGCTCCTGCGGACGAAAGACACAGGTCCGTGTCGAGAGAGTGAGCAGGAACTCCTTAGTAAAGCTCCAGGGGTCCAGACAGGGGCTCGCTGGAACGGAGGTCCTGGGCACAAGAGAAGGAATGTTAGAACAGGGAATAATCACACGAGAGTGTCTAGCAGGTCTTCGGACTGAGGCGTCGTACCTAGGTAATGATAATAACACCACAACGACTTCTGGTCAGCATCCTCCGGTAGAAGTACGGTCTTGGTGATCAGGGAATGGGATACAGCTGTGAAGAGTGAGGTGCCTGGCAGCGTGTGAATCAGGAGATGAGGTGAAGCTGAGTTGAGTGACAGGGGGTGAAGGAGTGCTGACCATATATGGGCGTGAGGCTTCCGTGGTGGATGGAAGGGAGGATGAAGAGGAGTGAGGAAGGTGTGTGGTGAATGTGAAGGGGGAATGAGGAGGAGTGAAGAATGCTCTTGCTGTGATTATGACAGAATTGTCTTTATTATGAAAACAAAAACAGGACGTTTGCTTATTCTCAATGTGCCGTTTAAGGTTTGTTGTCGACGTCGTCGATGTACGGACTTGCTTCTTCAAACCGGGTGGACAAAGTTTACAGACAAACTTTAGATTTTTTCCGTCTGAGTCAGTACTGACTTTAACGTTAAACTCTTTTAAATGCTCATACGCCGACGTTGTAGAGGTAGAGTCTGACTCTGAGCAAGTGCTGCTGCAGCTCTCGGCTTCTGCTCGCCGATTCCGCTGTTCCGGTCTGATCTGTTTGTTGTGAGGAGTCTGATGACGTAGCCAGGGGGTGACAGGCGCGTTGCCAGATTGGGTGTTTTCCGCATTATTTTGAAGCCTGTTTACGGTGTGTTTTAACTGGGTTTTCGGCTGAAAGGCATATGAAATCTGGCACACCGTGAGGAAGGTGTCTGGTGAATGTGAAGGGGGAATGAGGAGGAGTGAAGAATGCTCTTGCTGTGATTATGACAGAATTGTCTTTATTATGAAAACAAAAACAGGACGTTATAATAGAGTGCTGAGAATGAACGTACTTTTGAACGCCATTATACAGCGCTGAGAATGAACGCGTTCTCAATTACGTTCATTTAGCGGATATACAGTACGTTCAGTTCATGTTCGCCCGAAATACGAACGCGTTCATGAACGATCGCTCATTGAACGCGTTCAGGTACATCACTGCTTACCTGTGGCCGGTTGGATTCCAAAAATAATTTCCCAGTTATTTGATCGCCATCTGCTAGATGGCGATCAATATGCTAAGAGTTAAAAAAGAAGAAGAGAGTATTTGATGAAGAAACTGTACATTGTATGAGGTGGGGTGGGGGGTAGTTACACATACACACATCAAGCTGCAAGCAGAATTATTGTTAAATCTATGTCACAACGAGAAAAAGCAACAAAGTCCTCACTCAGTGGCATGGGCCATTCTCTGATGCATAAATAATAAAATAATGTATGATTGAAGTGATGGATGTCAGTGTCACAGTTACACATACACACAGTCCTCATATCCCTTCTAGTTACACATACACACAGTCCTCATATCCCTCCTAGTTACACGTACACACAGTCCTCATATCTCTCCTAGTTACACATAAATACAGTCCTCATATCTCTCCTAGCTACACGTACACACAATCCTCATATCTCTCCTAGTTACACATACACACAGTCCTCATATCCCTTCTAGTTACACATACACACAGTCCTCATATCCCTCCTAGTTACACGTACACACAGTCCTCATATCTCTCCTAGTTACACATAAATACAGTCCTCATATCTCTCCTAGCTACACATACACACAGTCCTCATATCTCTCCTAGTTACACATACACACAGTCCTCATATCCCTTCTAGTTACACATACACACAGTCCTCATATCCCTCCTAGTTACACGTACACACAGTCCTCATATCTCTCCTAGTTACACATAAATACAGTCCTCATATCTCTCCTAGTTACACATACACACAGTCCTCATATCCCTCCTAGTTACACATACACACAGTCCTCATATCCCTCCTAGTTACACATACACAGTCATCATATCCCTCCTAGTTACACATACACACAGTCCTCATATCCCTCCTAGTTACACATACACACAGTCCTCATATCCCTCCTAGTTACACATACACACAGTCCTCATATCCCAATATAACGTTAGCAACTTTAACTTACATGGCTGTGTGGCTAGCTAGCTAGCTAACGCTAACGTTAATGTAGCATGGGCTCGTAATAACACAATAAACGTGACATGGTTGGACTTGCGGTCGGCAGAAAAACTTAGTGTAGTTTTATCAAAGACGCGGAATTGTAAGGAGTTGGATGCTACTGTAAACAAACATTCTTAAAGACACTGACAGTGACTTACCCATGCAGACGCATCTCGATCGATCTCATAGTTAATTCCGTTGAATAGCGCGGTGTGTTCACCAGTGAGCCGAGATTGAATCAACTGGATTAACAAAGTTCAATGTACTCGTTCATTAGATCCGATGCATTCATCTCTTTCTGATCCAGAGTGCAGCTGCTCCAACGTGATGATAATCCCATTGAAAGTGTAAACACTCTAACACTCCCCCAATGTAAATCTCTGCGGGCTGCAGTCTAGGTTTGATTCACATGCAAATACAGTAATTACGCCCCCGTTTCACTGAAATAATGTCCGTGAACAGCCTATTTTTAAACAAAGGATTGATACTATTTTAGATATTCTAACTGTTCGTTTTTATAGTAAATATGTGCTTATACATTCAATTTATAATAATATGAAGGAAAAAAAACACACACAAAAAAATAAAAATAAAACTCTTTCAAGCCTAGACGAGAAGGGGGCGGGCCGAGTTGTGGTCAGTAGCGCTGCGAGGTGACACATATAGTCCATTGGCTGATGCCATATTCCTTTACAGCATAATGAATTTGGCGTCGCATTCCAGGCGATCAGGTGAAGCCCTCGCTTCAGACTAACAGAAAAAGTCCGCCCGGAGCGAAAAAAGTTAGACAAGTTCAATCTCAGGACACCTCTGTAAAACATATCTGTGGGAATAGCTATTGTGAACCATGTAGCCTAGTCCAGTGTGAACCATGGGTCCCCATGTAGCCTAGTCCAGTGTGAACCATGGAGCCTAGTCCAGTGTGAACCATGGAGCCTAGTCCAGTGTGAACCATGGGTCCCCATGGAGCCTAGTCCAGTGTGAACCATGGGTCCCCATGGAGCCTATAGTCCAATGTGAACCATGGGTCCCCATGGAGCCGAGTCCAGTGTTTCAAGTTTCAAGTTTCAAGTTTCTTTAATAGTTGTCATACAGAAGTACAGAATACTTTTGTACAAAATGCTTCTTACTGTTGCGCTCCAGAGACTGTGCATGACAAGATAAGTATGAAATAAAAACATAGTAAAAATTAGAAGTAAAAAAAAAAAAGAGGTCACAGTGTTCAGTTTAGACATATGTACAATGTTCGTAGACGTAGTTACCATACAATATACAATACTGTGCAGTGTACTAATATACAATACTATATAGTGCAAGGCATAAATGGACGAGGTGCAGTTTAGGTACAATTCACAGTAGGTGTACGAGTTGTAGTGCAAATCCTTTATCAATAAATATAAAGTGTAAGTGTGTTTGTGTGATCTAAAGTGTGGAGAGTGGGTGCTGCAGTGTGTTGTTTGTTTGAGTGAGTGTGTGCGTGTGGGTGTGTGTGCTGTGTGCATTTGATGGTTGTTGCATAGTGATTATTGTTCGTTTAGCGATTATTGTTCGTTTAGCAGCCTGATGGCCTGGGGATAGAAGCTCCTTCTGAGTCTTTCTGTGCTCGCCATAAGACTCCGGTATCGCTTGCCTGACGGCAGCAGTTCAAAGAGGCAGTTGTTCGGGTGGCTCGAGTCCTTAATAATTCTCTTAGCCTTCCCCTTGCACCGCTTGTTGTAAATGTTCTGGAGGGTGGGAAGCCCCCCTCTAATTGTGCGTTCGGCTGAACGTGTCACTCTTTGTAGTCTGCTACGGTCTTGTGCAGTGCTATTCCCAAACCAGGAGGTGATGTTGCCGGTCAGGATGCTCTCTATTGTACATGAGTAGAAGTTCCTAAGGATCTTCTGACTGACTTGGAACTTCCTTAGGCGCCTGAGGAAGTAGAGGCGTTGTCGTGCCTTCTTCACAACACTGTCAATGTGTGTGGTCCATGTCAAGTCCTCGGATATGTGGGCTCCGAGGTACTTGAAACTGTTCACTCTCTCAACTGGTGCCCCGTCGATGCTGAGGGGGCTGTAGTCCTTGACCCCCGACCTCCTGAAGTCCACAATCATCTCTTTTGTTTTGCTGACGTTCAGGGAGAGGCAGTTCTCCTGACACCACTGTGACAGGTTCTCTACCTCTTCCAGGTAGGCCCTTTCGTCGTTGGCAGAGATCAGGCCCACCACTACTGTGTCATCAGCAAATTTGATGATGGTGTTGTTGTTCCGCTGTGCTACGCAGTCATGTGTGTACAGGGAGTAGAGGAGGGGGCTCAGAACACAGCCCTGGGGGGCCCCTATGTTGAGCGTGATGGATGAGGAGGTGCAGTTGCCGGCTCTTACCACCTGGGGTCTGCCCGTCAGGAAGTCCAGGACCCACTGGCACAGGTCATAGTTCAAGCCCAGGTCCCTGAGCTTGGCTATGAGTTTGGAGGGGACTATGGTATTGAATGCTGAGCTGTAGTCGATGAACAGCATTCGCACATAGTTCCCCTGCCTCTTGTCCAGATGTGATGCTGCTGTGTGCAGCACATGGGCTATGGCGTCCTCCGTGGACCTGTTGGGGCGATATGCAAATTGCAGAGGGTCCAGGTTGATGGGGAGGGAGGAACAGATGTAGCCCTTCACTAGCTTCTCAAAGCACTTCATGGCTATGGAGGTGAGGGCTACAGGGCGGTAGTCGTTGAGGCAAGCGGGCGTAGATTTTTTGGGTACAGGGATGATGGTGGACTTCTTCAGACAGGTGGGGATGACGGCCTGTTCCAAGGACAGGTTGAAGATGTCAGTGAATACCGGGGCCAGTTGGTCGGCACAGACTTTTAGGACGCGGCCGGGGATGCCGTCCGGTCCTGCTGCCTTCCTGATATCCACTTTTTTAAAGATCCGTCTCACCTCATGCTCTGTTACCCTGAACACTGAGTCTCCATCAGCAGACCCCCCCCCCCCCATTGCCGTGGTTTGTAGGCTGGTGTTGTTATTCACAGCCTCAAACCTCGCATAGAAGGAGTTGAGATCATTTGCTAAGGAGATGTCACTGTTCAGTTTGAGGGGGGTTCCTTTGTAGTCTGTCATTGTTCTGAGGCCCTGCCACATGCCTCTAGAGTCAGCCTGTTCAAACTGAAGTTCAACTTTATCCCTGTAACGCCGTTTTGCCTCTATTACTGCTCTCCTGACGTTGTATCTTGCCATCTTGTGTTCTTCCATGTTGCCTGTCACCAGCCCGGTGTTGTATGCTGATGTGCGCACTTTCAGAGCCTCACGGACGGATTTGTGAACCATGGAGCCTAGTCCAGTGTGCACCATGGGTCCCCATGGAGCCTAGTCCAGTGTGAACCATGGGTCCCCATGGAGCCTAGTCCAGCCTAGTCCAGTGTGAACCATGGGTCCCCATGTAGCCTAGTCCAGTGTGACCCATGGGTCCCCATGTAGTAGTAGGGCCATGCTTATTTTTTTTGGAAAATCAATCGAATGGGGTGTCTAAAATATGTGTCTTTTTGTGGGGAATTCAAATATGGGATTATTTTTCGGATCGGATAACTCTAACCTACATTGTTTTGGATTTCAAAATGGCAAATTTTACAATTTTTCACCCCTTGGCCATACATGGATGCCAACATGAATCTGAAGGAAATCCTAACATGCAAGGTGTCTAAATGATGTGTTTCTTAATGGGGAATTCAAATATGAGTACATTTTTCGGATCAGATAACTCTAACCTACATCATTTTGGATTTCAAAGTGGCCGATTTTACCATTTTTCACCCCTTGGCCATACATGGATGCCAACATGAATCTGAAGGAAATCCTATCATGCAAGGTGTCTAAATGATGTGTTTCTTAATGGGGAATTCAAATATGAGTTCATTTTTGGGATAGGATAAATCTAACCTACATAATTTTGGATTTCAAAATGGCAGATTTTACCATTTGAACCCATTGGTATTGTATTACAAAATTGCCAAATTTACCTATCCCCTTTCAAAGATTACAAAATATATGGGAAATTTACATTTACATTTACATTTAGTCATTTAGCTGACGCTTTTATCCAAAGCGACTTACAAGTTCTGTACGACAAGCCATCAGGAAGGGCACAACTCTATCAGCTGAGTAACAATGTTCATCAAAGTGTTGAGTGCTACAGTGTAGATTAGTTTATTAGGACAAGTGCATGACAGTATGGTTAGTTAGGGTTAGATTATTTTTTTTTTTCAGATTGAAAAGTGCGTCTTTAGTCGACGGCGAAAGATTGGACGTGTTTCGGCTGTCCTAACTGGGGTGGGTAGTTAATTCCACCATTGTGGGGCAAGGACTGAGAATAGGCGACTTCTCTTTGATGACCCTCCCGGAGCTTGGATAGGAGTAGGTCTGAGGCGGCCAGAAGATGCAGAGCATAGGGGTCTTGAGGGTGTGTAGTTAGAGACCATTGATCATTTGGAACATCATTTTGGATTTCAAAATGGCCGATTTTACCATACCCTTTTACCAGGTCAGCTCCTGCCCCCTCCCCTCTGCCAACCCCCGGCTTGCGTGACCAATAGCGTCGCTGCCAGCCCCAGGTTGGCAGAGTGACAACTCGGCTGACCAATCGACCCAAATCCCAGGGTCGCTGCAGTTGGGATTTTGCTGTGATATTGCTCGGTCCTTGATCTTTACCCAGATAGCAAAAAAAGGGTGAATCAACGTTGAAATAGGGTTCGGCAGAAATATTGAATCTATGTTGAAGCCTGACATCTAAATTATACAGATTGTTGTCTATGACTTACACGTTGAATCAACGTTAGGTGTCAACCATAGCTGATACTATATCAATGTTGATTCAACCATCATCTAAATGGTAATCTACATGCACATTTTAGTTGATTTTATATTGAATCAATGTTAGACATCAATGTTTATTCAACCATAATCTAAATGGTCATCTACATGTACATTTGTAACTTGTACATCTACTTGTAACTTGTAAAGTTAAGGAATCAATACTGATTAATGTACATTTTACATTAAAATATTGCTGCTGATATGTATACATCATAACATTACATGTTTTTTTCCTGCTGTTAAACACACTATTGTTAAATAAATAATAATAAAATTCTTATATGACCATATTTCCAAAAATGTGTGAACAAAAATGACAACATGGCTTTAATATGAAAATTTATTTTTTTCTAGGGTATCATAACTTCCAGTGACCAAAACTTTTTACAAAAAAAAATAACAGACCTTATAACAGGCTTTCATTAACAATACATATATAGCCACTGCCAGAATAGTGACACACATATTGTGTGTGGTGAGCACACGCATTCATGCACAACGAAGACAAGATTGCGTTGTCTCAATCATTTTAACTATAAATTTATGAGCTCAAAGTATGAGCTCACTACTGACTGAAATGTCCAACAAAAAGCATCAATTGTCAAATAATATTGATCACATTAACTAGACTAGATGTTTGAGGAAATTAGAAAGGGAACAACAACTTAACCCTTGTGTCTGATCAGATTCGTATTTGTTTGATAACTTTGCAGTGATGAGCCAACATAATATGTGGCATAATCTTTTAATTATCTTGTATTTTTTTTTTTACTCTTCATAAATTGTTTATTCCACTTCAGCCCGATCATAACCACCACATATTCTTTTTTTTGTCATATTTAACAACTCTTTTCAGAAAAGTGGGAGTATTTCATTACAAAAATAATATAAAAATGGTTATGATCAGGGCTGAAGTTGAATAAAATATTTATGGAAAAGAAAGTGGGAAATTATTTCAACATAATCTTTTTATGGAGTTTTTCAATTTAGTCCCCTAATAAGAGTATAATACTTTAGTTTTCAGACACAAGGGTTAAATAACAATGGCATAGGATTTGAATTTAAACACAGTGGAGCTTAGATGATCTACAGTTGTCCACGACTTATCCTCCAAGGCATCTGCTATATAATAATCTTCAGATTTACACTCCTAGTCGCTTTTTCTACTTTTTTGAAATATTTTGAGTGTGTGTGTGAGCACAGCGGTGTCTGTGTTTATTATTATTTCATGAAATTGGGTAAATATCTTAATTTTACATATATGTTCATTGTGTGAAAAGCTTAGAACATGAAACACTCTAGAAATAGTAGAGACAGATTTAGGAGGAGTTGAGATCATTTGCTAAGGAGATGTCACTGTTCAGTTTGAGGGGGGTTCCTTTGTAGTCTGTCATTGTTCTGAGGCCCTGCCACATGCCTCTAGAGTCAGCCTGTTCAAACTGAAGTTCAACTTTATCCCTGTAACGCCGTTTTGCCTCTATTACTGCTCTCCTGACGTTGTATCTTGCCATCTTGTGTTCTTCCATGTTGCCTGTCACCAGCCCGGTGTTGTATGCTGATGTGCGCACTTTCAGAGCCTCACGGACGGATTTGTGAACCATGGAGCCTAGTCCAGTGTGCACCATGGGTCCCCATGGAGCCTAGTCCAGTGTGAACCATGGGTCCCCATGGAGCCTAGTCCAGCCTAGTCCAGTGTGAACCATGGGTCCCCATGTAGCCTAGTCCAGTGTGACCCATGGGTCCCCATGTAGTAGTAGGGCCATGCTTATTTTTTTTGGAAAATCAATCGAATGGGGTGTCTAAAATATGTGTCTTTTTGTGGGGAATTCAAATATGGGATTATTTTTCGGATCGGATAACTCTAACCTACATTGTTTTGGATTTCAAAATGGCAAATTTTACAATTTTTCACCCCTTGGCCATACATGGATGCCAACATGAATCTGAAGGAAATCCTAACATGCAAGGTGTCTAAATGATGTGTTTCTTAATGGGGAATTCAAATATGAGTACATTTTTCGGATCAGATAACTCTAACCTACATCATTTTGGATTTCAAAGTGGCCGATTTTACCATTTTTCACCCCTTGGCCATACATGGATGCCAACATGAATCTGAAGGAAATCCTATCATGCAAGGTGTCTAAATGATGTGTTTCTTAATGGGGAATTCAAATATGAGTTCATTTTTGGGATAGGATAAATCTAACCTACATAATTTTGGATTTCAAAATGGCAGATTTTACCATTTGAACCCATTGGTATTGTATTACAAAATTGCCAAATTTACCTATCCCCTTTCAAAGATTACAAAATATATGGGAAATTTACATTTACATTTACATTTAGTCATTTAGCTGACGCTTTTATCCAAAGCGACTTACAAGTTCTGTACGACAAGCCATCAGGAAGGGCACAACTCTATCAGCTGAGTAACAATGTTCATCAAAGTGTTGAGTGCTACAGTGTAGATTAGTTTATTAGGACAAGTGCATGACAGTATGGTTAGTTAGGGTTAGATTATTTTTTTTTTTCAGATTGAAAAGTGCGTCTTTAGTCGACGGCGAAAGATTGGACGTGTTTCGGCTGTCCTAACTGGGGTGGGTAGTTAATTCCACCATTGTGGGGCAAGGACTGAGAATAGGCGACTTCTCTTTGATGACCCTCCCGGAGCTTGGATAGGAGTAGGTCTGAGGCGGCCAGAAGATGCAGAGCATAGGGGTCTTGAGGGTGTGTAGTTAGAGACCATTGATCATTTGGAACATCATTTTGGATTTCAAAATGGCCGATTTTACCATACCCTTTTACCAGGTCAGCTCCTGCCCCCTCCCCTCTGCCAACCCCCGGCTTGCGTGACCAATAGCGTCGCTGCCAGCCCCAGGTTGGCAGAGTGACAACTCGGCTGACCAATCGACCCAAATCCCAGGGTCGCTGCAGTTGGGATTTTGCTGTGATATTGCTCGGTCCTTGATCTTTACCCAGATAGCAAAAAAAGGGTGAATCAACGTTGAAATAGGGTTCGGCAGAAATATTGAATCTATGTTGAAGCCTGACATCTAAATTATACAGATTGTTGTCTATGACTTACACGTTGAATCAACGTTAGGTGTCAACCATAGCTGATACTATATCAATGTTGATTCAACCATCATCTAAATGGTAATCTACATGCACATTTTAGTTGATTTTATATTGAATCAATGTTAGACATCAATGTTTATTCAACCATAATCTAAATGGTCATCTACATGTACATTTGTAACTTGTACATCTACTTGTAACTTGTAAAGTTAAGGAATCAATACTGATTAATGTACATTTTACATTAAAATATTGCTGCTGATATGTATACATCATAACATTACATGTTTTTTTCCTGCTGTTAAACACACTATTGTTAAATAAATAATAATAAAATTCTTATATGACCATATTTCCAAAAATGTGTGAACAAAAATGACAACATGGCTTTAATATGAAAATTTATTTTTTTCTAGGGTATCATAACTTCCAGTGACCAAAACTTTTTACAAAAAAAAATAACAGACCTTATAACAGGCTTTCATTAACAATACATATATAGCCACTGCCAGAATAGTGACACACATATTGTGTGTGGTGAGCACACGCATTCATGCACAACGAAGACAAGATTGCGTTGTCTCAATCATTTTAACTATAAATTTATGAGCTCAAAGTATGAGCTCACTACTGACTGAAATGTCCAACAAAAAGCATCAATTGTCAAATAATATTGATCACATTAACTAGACTAGATGTTTGAGGAAATTAGAAAGGGAACAACAACTTAACCCTTGTGTCTGATCAGATTCGTATTTGTTTGATAACTTTGCAGTGATGAGCCAACATAATATGTGGCATAATCTTTTAATTATCTTGTATTTTTTTTTTTACTCTTCATAAATTGTTTATTCCACTTCAGCCCGATCATAACCACCACATATTCTTTTTTTTGTCATATTTAACAACTCTTTTCAGAAAAGTGGGAGTATTTCATTACAAAAATAATATAAAAATGGTTATGATCAGGGCTGAAGTTGAATAAAATATTTATGGAAAAGAAAGTGGGAAATTATTTCAACATAATCTTTTTATGGAGTTTTTCAATTTAGTCCCCTAATAAGAGTATAATACTTTAGTTTTCAGACACAAGGGTTAAATAACAATGGCATAGGATTTGAATTTAAACACAGTGGAGCTTAGATGATCTACAGTTGTCCACGACTTATCCTCCAAGGCATCTGCTATATAATAATCTTCAGATTTACACTCCTAGTCGCTTTTTCTACTTTTTTGAAATATTTTGAGTGTGTGTGTGAGCACAGCGGTGTCTGTGTTTATTATTATTTCATGAAATTGGGTAAATATCTTAATTTTACATATATGTTCATTGTGTGAAAAGCTTAGAACATGAAACACTCTAGAAATAGTAGAGACAGATTTAGTGCCTTCTTCACCCCTAGTTACTATTTCTACTCTCATCCACTCCAACGTTAAAACGGCATTTTTAAGCATTTTTAAATCTGCTCTTATTCGTTCAATTCTCTATATATCTTGCCATGCTTTGAATATTCCACGAGACAAGGACCCTGCAATTGCTGGGATGTGCTGTTACCGATGTAAAACTCATGGTGGCGTCATTGCTCCACAGATAACTTTGCCACAAGTCAGGGGAGGTGAGATAGGCTGTGGCGGGCTGATAGTGATTGAAACTCGGCACACAGGTTTTGTGGTGGGGGGGGGGGGGGGGGGCGGCGAGTGGATTTTCAAGACAGAACCAGAGGCGACCGGACCGCGCAGTCTGCAGCGCGCCACACGCCGAAAAACAGGACCCCCATAGGCGGCACGCGCCAACGAGGAAGTGTACTGCGCGGATCACCTCTGGTCCTTGTTTCACCAGCGAGCCGAGCCGAATATTCTGGCCGGGGCAGTACATCGAGCGCCCGGAGGATAATGCAGGTCAGTTGCCCACTTGGTAAAGTTTCGCCTCAACGCCGTTTGTGGTCGAACTAATGAGCGAATCTTTAATATTTTTTTGATTCATATTCAGAGGTAATTCGTCGAGATATTTCTAATTGGTATTTATCAAAAATAAATATTAGAAATATGGTCAAACAACATTTCGAACCGCTGAGCGCTTCGTAACGTTCGCCTCAACGCCGTTTGTGGTCGAACTAATGAGCGAATCTTTAATATTTTTTTTGATTCGTATTCAGGGGTAATTCGTCGAGATATTTCTAATTGGTATTTATCAAAAATAAATATTAGAAATATGGTCAAAAACAACATGTAGCCGTTTCTTTTGAACCGCAATTCGCAGTTGACCACTTGGTAAAGTTTCGCCTCAACTCCGTTTCTGGTAGAACTAGTGAGCGAATCTTTAATATTTTTTTTGATTCATATTCAGAGGTAATTCGTCGAGATATTTCTAATTGGTATTTATCAAAAATAAATATTAGAAATATGGTCAAAACAAACATTCATCCGTCTTTTTCGATGAAAAACTCCGTTGGGGTGGGGGGGGGGGTGACTCGGGGAGCGAGTGAATTTTCAAGACAGAACCTTCGCCTCAACGCCGTTTGTGGTCGAACTAATGAGCGAATCTTTAATATTCTTTTTGATTCGTATTCAGGGGTAATTCGTTAAGATATTTCTAATTGGTATTTATCAAAAATAAATATTAGAAATATGGTCAAAAACAACATGTAGCCGTTTCTTTTGAACCGCAATTCGCAGTTGACCACTTGGTAAAGTTTCGCCTCAACTCCGTTTCTGGTAGAACTAGTGAGCGAATCTTTAATATTTTTTTTGATTCATATTCAGAGGTAATTCGTCGAGATATTTCTAATTGGTATTTATCAAAAATAAATATTAGAAATATGGTCAAAACAAACATGTATCCGTCTTTTTCGATGAAAAAACATATTTTTTCAATAAAAACTGACGTGGTATCAAACAAACACTAATTTAAGTGGTTAAAATTCGAAAATATGTGTAATTTTTTACAGATATCTTGAGAATATGCTATGAATGTTAAACATGGGTAAAAAAAAAAATTTTAAATAGTAAACAGTTAAAATTATATGGCTTTAAACATGATGTATCTTTTCCTCTCCCTAAGCCCAGTGAGCTCCCTCATCGTTAGGACAGCACAAGGGTTAAGTGTTATTAGTAGGTTACAGCAGTAAGCATTAGTTTGCTCAGTCAATTATGGCCAATTTGTTTTATATTGTTTAATACAGTTAAATAAATAGATAAATGAAAAGCAATTTTTTTTGGATTTTAGGTTGGTTGTCAGTTTGGCCATGGGTAGGTAGGGAATTTATTTTATTTTATTTTTTTATTTTATTCTTTCCCACGGCGACTATGGATAGGGAATTTCTTTATTTAATTAAAATGTTCACAACAACATGGATGCATGTACTCTGCCAGCATGTTTAATATCCATAATACTAAATGTTTGACTAAGATTTCTATGAAACTTTATTAAAAAAAAAAAAAAAAAAAAAAAAATCTAAAAACTCATAAAATATATTGGGTCGCACCTAAATCGGCAGGGTCGGTCGGCAACCTGAAACCAACTATTAATTTTGTTAGGCCTGGGCAGCTCCCAGGTGTGAATGGAACTCTGTGAATGTGAAGCAGGGCGTAGCTGAAAAAGAGCATCTGTGCTCAGCGAACCTACCCTGGGTAAATAAAGGTTAAAATAAAAAATAAAAAAAATAAACACTGCAAGAACAGGCTGAAGCAGCATAAGTCATTCAAGTAGATGCCGTCCATGGAAGAACAGTGTCCAGGGTAATTCCTTGTACTGTATGAACCAGGGAAACAGTGTGCTGGGGTACCCCAAGTTTGACTCTGGTTCGCTTGACAATTAAGTTTGGGTCACTTCGGTTCCAAGAACAGGCTGAAGCAGCATAAGTCATTCAAGTAGATGCCGTCCATGGAAGAACAGTGTCCATGGAGGGTAATTCCTTGTACTGTATGAACCAGGGAAACAGTGTGTGCTGTGCTGTGCTGGGGTACCCTAAGTTTGACTCTGGTTCGCTTGACTTAAGTTTGGGTCACTTCGGTTCCTTGAGATGCCTCCCTCCCGGTCTGGCGCATAACGAAGCCACTTCTTGACAGTTTCGCTGTAGTCCTGGTCGGTCAGCTTGGGGTCAAACTGTCGAGCAGCAGCTGATAGACACAAAAATAAAAAAGTGAGGAAGAGAGGTGGGTGAGATGATGTACGATGATAAGAGCACCCCTCACTTCACACAAGTGCGATTCTTTTTAATCACTCAATTACTCACTCTGTAGGTCTACAGTAACAAGCTACAGTCAGCATCCAGTTAGACTGGACAGGAAAGAGAATTAAGCAATCGCCTAGCCTGACACCATCTAGGCAATACAATGTGTATCCATGCACTTCTAGATCTATCACAGTGTTTAGAGGGTCTATCACACCCTCTAAACACTGCTAGACCCTCTAAACACTGTGACAGACCCTCTAAACACTGATAGACCCTCTAAAGACTGTGATAGACCCGACAAACACTGTGATAGACCCTCTAAACACTGTGATAGACCCTCTAAACACTGATAGACCCTCAAAACACTGTGATAGACCCGACAAACACTGTGATAGATCTATCACAGTGTTTAGAGGGTCTGTCACAGTGTTTAGAGGGTCTATCAGTGTTTAGAGGGTCTGTCAGTGTTTAGAGGGTCTATCACAGTCTTTAGAGGGTCTATCAGTGTTTAGAGGGTCTATCACAGTGTTTAGAGGGTCTGTCACAGTGTTTAGAGGGTCTGATACAGTGTTTAGAGGGTCTGTCACAGTGTTTAGAGGGTCTATCAGTGTTTAGAGGGTGTGATAGACCCTCTAAAGACTGTGATAGACCCGACAAACACTGTGATAGACCCTCTAAACACTGTGATAGACCCTCTAAACACTGATAGACCCTCAAAACACTGTGATAGACCCGACAAACACTGTGATAGATCTATCACAGTGTTTAGAGGGTCTATCACAGTGTTTGTCGGGTCTATCACAGTGTTTGTCGGGTCTATCACAGTGTTTAGAGGGTCTGTCACAGTGTTTAGAGGGTCTATCAGTGTTTAGAGGGTATATCACAGTGTTTAGAGGGTCTGTCACAGTGTTTAGAGGGTCTGATACAGTGTTTAGAGGGTCTATCAGTGTTTAGAGGGTGTGATAGACCCTTTAAACACTGTGATAGACCCTCTAAACACTGATAGACCCTCTAAACACTGTGATAGACCCTCTAAACACTGTGACAGACCCTCTAAACACTGTGACAGACCCTCTAAAGACTGTGATAGACCCGACAAACACTGTGATAGACCCTCTAAACACTGTGATAGACCCTCTAAACACTGATAGACCCTCAAAACACTGTGATAGACCCGACAAACACTGTGATAGATCTATCACAGTGTTTAGAGGGTCTATCACAGTGTTTAGAGGGTCTATCACAGTGTTTGTCGGGTCTATCACAGTGTTTGTCGGGTCTATCACAGTGTTTAGAGGGTCTGTCACAGTGTTTAGAGGGTCTGTCACAGTGTTTAGAGGGTCTGTTACAGTGTTTAGAGCGTCTGTCACAGTGTTTAGAGGGTCTATCACAGTGTTTAGAGGGTCTATCACAGTGTTTAGAGGGTCTATCATAGTGTTTAGAGGGTCTATCAGTGTTTAGAGGGTCTGTCACAGTGTTTAGAGGGTCTGTCCCAGTGTTTAGAGGGTCTATCAGTGTTTAGAGGGTGTGATAGACCCTCTAAACACTGTAATAGACCGTACAAACACTGTGATAGACCCTACAAACACTGTGATAGACCCTCTAAACACTGATAGACCCTCTAAACACTGTGATAGACCCTCTAAACACTGTGATAGATCTATCACAGTGTTTACAGTGTTTGTCGGGTCTATCACAGTGTTTAGAGGGTCTATCACAGTGTTTGTAGGGTTTGTAATCACTCGTTTAGCATTTCAAATATTTTAATATTTAAATAAATAAAACTTACATCAACTCCGAGCAGCAGTTTCTCCGTAGGCTCCTTGAAGTACACCATAAGGAGTGTTCTTCGAAGCCTCTGGATCATATCTGGCCAGAACTTCCCTGATCTCCGGGTTGTCCAGTTTCTGGCAGAACTGCAGGATGGTCCGTCCTCTCTGACCCAGGGCATCTTGGATCTTTTGAAGGGCATCGGTGTCTGTCAGGAGGCCAAAGTGGGAGAAACAATTAGATCTGAAATTAGTTTCAAAACGGTTGCACTGTGGGGAAAATTTAAAAGTACAGTAGATTACAGTAGATTATTATCTGTTCTTATGCATGCCTGGTGATACTAAATCCAAATTGAACTCAGGCATTTGAAAGATAATATATATATAAATGTGCGAATTGGCTATAATAAGGTCATTTATAAGCATCATATTCTATAATAATATTTCAAATTGCATTGGTCCGGATGGGAGAATTCAGTACTGCATCTACAGAACCTTCGGTTTAATCATCTTCCCTTTATTAATTTCCTTTGATTTTTTTTTACACATGACCTCAAGAGGGGACTGAACGAGATCAGTGGCAGTTTTTAATGTTTGGTCATTATTAGCATGGTGTTATTCACTGTCAAAGATGCAAAGAAACATCATAATTCATATTCTCATTTGTTTCATCACAATTTAAGCAAGCCTAGTAATAGACACAATATTTCTGACAATGTGAATACATTCCCTGAGGTCCATAGATGTCCCTAGATACCAATAATATGCAAATGGACCTTTCGATTTTGATTACTATTATTGTGAAATAATAATTAAATGTGAAATATTGCTATGTTATTGTGAGATTACAAAATCTGATGTGATATTACAGAGGATTTTGATTACAGTATTTTATTGTGAAATAATAATTAAATTATGTGAAATCAAAGGATACTGTATGAATGTCACTGTAATATGACACTCATAGCAGAATTAGTTATCAATAACCTACCTGTATAAATGTTAAAAGTTGTTGCAAATATTTTTTTCCCCTCATAAATATACCACTATATACATTAATTTCTTATATTAGTTTTAAAATGACCATTTAACAGTTTAACAGTGCTCTGAAAATGCTCTGAGAACATGCGGTCATCATTCACTGTTTTAAGCACAAACACATTAGGGAGGGAGGGAGAGAGACAGGCCCGGCCTGTATGCCTGCACCCTGCCATGTTGTTGGTTTACCATGACTTTTTAGCAAGCAAGGTAGCAGCAATGCTAAGCTAACTGATTGTGCCAGTGTATCCTGTTAAAGAATACATCATAAGCCACATTTTGAAACGTTACTGACGTTAGCCTACATAAAATGTATAACATTCATCAATGAAGCAACATCTAACAGAAGTGGAGAGAAGCGAAAACGGATTTAACGAGACCCACAGTGACTTCTACCTTCTCAATGGCTCTGAAAAGAAACATCTACACGTCGGAACGGCGGCTATACACACGCTACTAACAGCGAGCCCGGCACGTAAGAACTTACCCCCGAATGGCAGATTGGACCGTAGGACCATGATCATCCTGGTTCTACTACTTTCGGGAGACATTCATTTAAACCCAGGCCCGGTCTTGACCAGAACTCAGGCGAGAAGACTTGGTCTGGCAGCGCAAGAAGCGAAGGTGGTTTCCATCGCGACCAACATCAACAACTCGACCCGTGGCAACATCCACTGCGCGGACGGCAACTGTTCCCCAATGACGCCGCAGCAGACGAGCACACGTGAGGCAGAGACGAGAGGAGGTGAACCGAGGGTCGAAACCATGACGACCAACTCGACGCGGGATTTAAACATCTCGACGCCCGATAGCCGGCTAGCTAGCAGAGCTAACAACGGAAACATCCAGGAACGAGTCCTTTGTTGTTCCAGCACGGCGCGGGACCCGACACCCCCCTCCCCCCTTCTTTGTTGTTCCAGCACGGAGCGGGACCCGACCACCCCCTCCCCCCTTCCCACCCTCAACAACAAAGCCCCCCAGCCCCACACAGAGGAACAGATCACAAACGAACAATACTTCGAACCTGCCAACATCAATGAAATAACCAACGCCAATGGACTGAACATTTTTCACATTAACATTAACAGCTTAAAAAACAAATTGGATGAAATCAAACAATTATTCATAAATGGTAAGGCAAACATACTGTGCTTCTCAGAAACTAAGCTTGACGATTCTGTAAAAGATCCAGAGATAGAGATTGAGAACTACTCAATAATTAGGAATGATAGGAACAAACATGGAGGTGGTGTCTGTATGTACATACACAAGGACACCAAATTCATCAACAGAAATGACCTGAATCATAAATCAATTGAAACTGTATGGGTGGAAATCCTATTCGAAAGGGCGAAATCCCTACTGGTTGGCACAGTCTACAGGCCGCCAGATCATAGTGACTTTTATGATACACTGGATGGGTGTTTAGCTGGAGTTGAGGATGTAGACAAAATTCTTATTGGAGACTGGAACACGGATATGCAACGAAAAGATGCACCCGTCTTCAAGTCATTCAGTAGGTTTTGTGATCTGCACGGCCTCAGCCAGCTAATCACCCAACCCACACGTGTATGTGAATCAACTCAGACTACCATTGACCTCATTCTGACCTCCGACAAGTCCAAGATCTCCAAGAAAGGGGTTATAGCATGCGGGTTAAGTGATCATTATATGATATTCTGTACCCGCAAAAAACTAAAACAAAAGGCTGGCTGCCACAAAACAGTCACATCTAGAGACCTCAAAACCTACTCTAGCGAGGCCTTTAACCTTGAACTGGAGAGCCTGGACTGGTCAGATGAACTCAATGGTACACTGGTTGAAGAAACATGGCTTGGTTTCAAAACCAAATTCTCAACAATACTAAACGACATGGCCCCCCTAAGAACCACCAGGGTAAAAAATCGCGCTGAGCCGTGGATGCACTCCGAAATACTGGCCGCTATGAAAACCAGAGACAAAAAATGCTCTGAGTTTCGTAAAAGTCAGTCAAAGCTTACTAAAAGCACGAGCAGTGAACTCCAAGCCCACGTGACTGAACTCAAACTAGAAAGAAACAGACTAAGAAACGACGTAAACTCCATGATCAAAACTGCAAAAAAGAATTTCATCAATGACAAAACTGAGGAAAACAAAAACAAACCACGTGAACTTTGGAAATTACTCAATAATCAACTAGGATGCAGTAAAAAACTTAAAACCAGATTCTCAAACATAAACATAAAAACGGACAACACGCTCATCACAGACAAGCTGGATGTAGCCAATTACTTAAACATTTTCTTCACAAACATAGCCACAACACTGGTAAACAAACTACCCTCCCACTCAGGGCTTTATGGGGTAGAACACATAGTAGCTTACTACAAAAACCTAGGGGTCCGCAAGGACGACTTCAAACTGGAAATGGTAACAACAGATGAGGTACTCAATAAACTGAGCGCCCTCCAACCTAACAAGGCCACTGGCCATGACAACATCCCCTCCAAATTCCTCAGAGACTCAGCAGCCGCCATCACCCCAATCATCACACACATAATAAACCTCTCCATAAAACAGGGACACGTCCCCAAGGACTTCAAAATTGCGAGGGTGACCCCTCTGCACAAAAAGGGCAGCAAATTAGACCCAGGCAACTACCGCCCTGTTTCTATTCTCACCTCCATCTCGAAAGTCATGGAAAAAATAGTCTACGAACAGGTCGAAAAGTACCTAGCGGAAAAAAATCTAATCTACGAATTCCAATCTGGCTTCAGAACATCCCACTCCACTGACACATGCCTTCTCTATTTGAATGACCACATCAAACAAGAGGTGGACGCAGGCAAATACTGCGGCATGGTCATGCTGGACCTACAAAAGGCCTTTGACACGGTCAATCACTCCATTCTGATTGACAAGCTAAAAGCAATTGGTTTTGATAGTCTATCAGTGAGCTGGATGCAATCCTACCTTGAGGGGAGGGAACAGATGGTGGAGGTAAACGGTACCCTATCCCCCCCCCCTCACAGTGAGCTGTGGTGTTCCACAAGGAAGCATACTAGGACCGCTACTGTTCCTAATTTATGCAAATGACATGTCGTCAGCTTGTGACTGCAACTTGTTCCTGTTTGCGGACGACTCAGCCCTGCTGGTCTCTGACAAGAACAAGTTACAGGTTGAAAAAACCCTCAGCTCGGAACTAGGCAGAATCTGCATATGGCTCGCTGATAACAAACTATCATTACACATGGGCAAAACAGAGTCCATTCTCTTCGGTTCAAATAACAAACTCAGCAAGACCGACGGCTTCTCAGTTACAGTGGGTGACAATATTGTCACAAGGAAAGATGAAATTACCTACCTGGGTTCCATCCTAGAGGCTAATCTCTCCTGTGACAAAATGGCATCCAATGTAATAAAAAAAGTCAACCAACGAACTCGATTCTTGTACCGGATCTCCTCTCTGGTAAACAAGAATACCCTGAAGACTCTGGCAGGAGCACTCATTCAGGGGTACTACGACTATGCTTGCACCTCATGGTACCAAAGCACCTCAAAGGCGCTAAAAACAAAATTACAAACATCTCAAAACAAACTGGTCAGACTACTGCTTGACCTTACTCCTAGAACCCACCTCACCCCTGCCCACTTTGACAACCTAGGATGGCTTAGAGTAGATGACAGAGTACAGCAACTTGCAATGGGCCTGGTCTACAAGATACACTACACGACCAAGGTACCCATGTACATGGCAAAATACTTCCCAAAGGTCAGTGAATACCACGATCACAACACCAGAGGGAGCTCCACAAATCATGTTAAACCCAGATTCGGCTCAAATAAGGGACTGAACACGTTTCGCAATTATGCCACATCAATGTGGAACGCCCTACCCAAAGCTGTAAAGGAATGTGGATCACTACCCACTTTCAAAACCTCTCTCAAGAGACACCTACGGGAGACTGCAATTCAACACTGGCCCCTGTAAATATCCTAACCCAACCCCCTCCAATGTACAGTCATTTACCTAGTATGGTTTTGTCAATAGTCCAATGTACAATTTTGTTTGTTTGTACAGAGTCTCCCCCCCCTCAATGTACAGTTTTGCTTGCTTATACAGTGTGCCCCCCCCCCCCCCCCAACCACCTCCAATGTAAATTACCCAGTATGGTTGTCAATATCCCAGTGTACCCAACCCCCCCCACCCAACCTCCTCCAATGTACAGTTTCTACGTCAAATGTATATACTCCCTTTTCTTGACTCCTTCTGTATCACAAACAGTACTGTATTTGCAAATCTGGTATGTCATAAATGTATAGATGTAGCAGTACTGACTATCTGTATGTCATGTATGTCATATATGTCCTGATGAATTGAAAATGGGGGACCCTGGTGGAAACAAGACGAAAGTCTTTCTCTGGTCTGCATCCCCTTAACAATTGTGTGTATTGAGCTGTACTGTATTGTACCCATTCTGCAATCTGTTAATAAAGTTTTCAATCAATCAATCAACAACAGGTGGATATCACTAAACACCAAAATCAAGAAACATTCATCATAGCTAACTGCTAACGCTACTAGCTAAATTAGCTTCAGCTAGCAGGCATGAATAACGGTTAATATAATATTCTCTACCATGTAAAAACGAACACGGCACTACTCCGCTGGCGTTTTGCAATCGAAAGCATAGATACAACATACAACATACAACATACTCCCATAATCTAATCATCATACATTTCACATCTCTTCCCCTTGTTACACAAACATACAATATCAATATACAAATACAAACATTTGAACACAATGCCAAATATTTCCTCACCCGTTATCCATCCCCAGAGCGAATGAAAAGAAAAAACAGCGATCCGCGCTGTAACGCGCATGCGCAGAAGCGCAAACGCACAGCAACCGATGTACACCGCGACAACGTACAACTATTATCACAAAACACTCAGTTTCGTCCTAATACAATGCCACGACATCCACCGCGTCCTCTAATACTTCCTAACCATCATTTTCAAAACTCTAATCATAACACATGTCGCCCGCAAACTCACAAAACAGTCGCACGCAAGCTAACAGCCTAGCCAGCCTCATGCTCCCCTTCCTAGGTCCCACAATATGACGTCATCAACCCACGACTGCTTCTCCATAACAACATCGTCTTACACTTATTACCGCATTAAATATAACCATTAATACGGCCACAATCACACCAACGAACCACTCGACTCGCTTCTTAACAACAATATCTTCCACAGTGTTTCGTCAAATCTCTCACCTCGCCGCCTTAACGTCCCTAGATTTACCGCGGCTCTTCCACAGAGCTAAGCTAGTTAGCCCCAACTCCCAATATGACTCCAGTGCTTGCACATTGTATCTACCGCTTGTTACATTACTTCTTTCAATAGTTTCGCCGCACTCATTTTCACCGCGCTTAAGAGCGTTAGCCTACATAAAATGTATAACAGTATATACAACAGGTGGATATCACTAAACACCAAAATCAAAAAACATTCATCATAGCTAACTGCTAACGCTACTAGCTAAAATAGCTTCAGCTAGCAGGCATGAATAACGGTTAATATAATATTCTCTACCATGTAAAAACGAACACGGCACTACTCCGCTGGCGTTTGCAATCGAAAGCATACATACAACATACAACATACAACATAATCGACATTATTGCCATGCAGTACTCACCATGCAGAGAGACATGAGGTAGCAGCCAGGAAGCTGCCGCACAGGTGCATTCTGGGAGGCGGGGCAGCACAAGTGCAGTGCAGTCTGGGTGATGAGACAATGACGACAGCATACGTTGAGCAGCATACGTTGATTCAACATTTATTAGATCTTGGCATTTCAATCATTAAAATGCAACCACAAAACAATATTGATTCAATGACATGTTTTCAACATTAGTCAATTGCTTCATCGGTTAATGGGTGATTCACCATCAATCGTCGACCTTAACCAAAAATCAAGCATTTTGACCATAAATCAACATTGAATTAACACCTTTTGCTATCTGGGTATTCATCTGTCTTTTCTGCTCTTCCTGTGGTGTTGTAAGCACATTTCTTATTAAGAACCTGAGGAACTGTAACTGCCTCCTTACAGTCCCTGAAGTTGAGCTCATTCCTGAAACTGACCCTGCAGCTTCAGCAAAGCTACGGAAAAATTATGATGAGATTCCAAATATTGCCCTTGCTAGTGTAAGGTATGGCATAGGTCTAAGGCCAACTGCAGCTATAACAACTGCAGCTCTGATTGATGCAGGACTCATCTTAGAAGATGACACAAGTAAAGTGATTGATAAGAACAAGGTTAAGAGAGCACAAGAAAAGTTGATGCAAGAGCTGGGGGAAGAGTTTGAGGAGAAGTCCAGGGAGGAGGGGGGGATCTCCTGTATCCTCTTTGATGGGCGGATTGACATGACCAATGTGATGATGGAAGCTGAGGGCAGTGACCAATCTTTTCCTGCAAAGATCAAGGAAGAACACTATAGTGTTGCTAGTGAGCCTGGCAGCAACTATCTGTTCCACTTTACACCAGAGAAAGCAACTAAAGAGGAGTCACATGCAGAGCAGATTGCTAAGGTCCTGTTTGCCTGGCTGAAAGAGAGAGGTTCTGATAAGACCTTGTGGGCCATTGGAGGAGACTCAACCAATGTCAACACTGGAGTGAGGGCAGGTGTAATGCGGAAGCTGGAGCTGCACCTGGGCAGAAAGCTGGTCTGGTTGGTGTGCAACCTGCACACTGGTGAACTTCCACTGCACCGTCTCATTGTTGAAGTTGATGGGGCTACTCTGTCAGACAACAAATTATCTGGGCCAATAGGACAGCTCCTTGATTCTGTTACAGACTTGGAGATCAATCCTAACTTCACCAGGATCTTTCTTGGCCCTCCGCTGATCAAGCTGCCTGAGAAGATCATTCAAGATCTCTCAACTGATCAACACTATGGCTATAAGCTGGTCTGTGCAATCAGGGATGGAGTGCTTTCTGCGAGGCTGGCTCTGCTGGAGATTGGACCGGTAAACCACAGCCGCTGGCTCACCACAGCAAACAGACTCCTCAGGCTCTGGGTGTCAAAGCATCAACTTAAAAGAAAGAACCTGAATAATCTACAATGCATTGTGGAATTCATCATTGGAGTGTATTATCCATGTTGGTTCAACATGAAGGTCAAGCACTCCTGGATCGAAGGGCCTAGGCACATCCTGTTTCAGCTGGACTACCTCAAGTCTCAGAGGAAGGAGGTGCTGGATGTTGTGATGCCAACTGTGAGAAGATTTGCTTGGTATGCCCACAGTGAAGCCATCCTCCAAACACTGCTGTGCTCTGAGGATCAAAAAGAGAGAATTGAGGGGGTGGAGAGAATCCTGGCCATCAGGGGAGAGGGGGATCCAGACACTCAGCTGGGAGACTCCTCTGTCAGGATCAGAAGAACACCTCACATCAATAGTGACGCTTCCAGCATTGGTGGCTTAATCAGCTGGTCAGAAGATGTGTCAGAGCCACCTCTCACCTGCTCCCTAAGCACCTCCGAGGTGAAGAACTTCATCAACACCCCCATGGAGGTTCTCGACTGGCCTTGCCACACACAAAGCATCGAGAGGGTTGTTAAAATGGTGACTGAGGCCTCTGCTAAGTACTTTTCACAAGACAAAAGGGATGGAGGGATCAGGGCTCAGGAGACCAGCAGGAGGCTGATGTCCAAGAATGAATCCAAGCAGGACTTGTGCAACCTGATCAAATTTAAGAAGATAGAGGATTGATGGAGCCCCATGGATTTTCTCAATACATTGAGACGTTTGTTAAAATGGTTACAGAGGTTTTTGCTGAGTAGTTCTGGAAAGAGCTCACCTATTTATGGCTGACGTTGACTTTAAGTTTGTGTTTGTAGGTT
>NC_140174.1:84174650-84182150 GCF_963971535.1 Notolepis coatsorum | reverse complement strand
GTCAAGTCTCAAGTTTCTTGATCACAAGTCCATGTCAAGTCTCAAGTCCTTGAGGGGGAAGTCTCAAGTCTATGGTTGTAATGAGTGTAATCAGGCTATATCAATATAATTTGAGAGGGTGGCTAAAAATGGATAGACTAACATAACTTTTTTTGTATCCACTTTTTCTCCTCCATTTAACATTTCTCTCCCATCCCAATTTAGCCGTGCCAATTCTCCCCTCCCCTGTATTGGTCGTTGCTCACATGTGCCCCCCACTGGCCGGTCATAGGGAGGACAGAAGCCCATCACATGTCCCCTCCGATACATGTGGAGGCAGCCAGTCACTTTTTTTCACCCCCCAGCACGGACTCTCATTTGGCGAGGAGTAACGTGTAGGAGGCTCACACTGCCCCCGCCATTTTCCTGTCTTTGCTGTGCAGGCGCCCTGACCGACCTGTAGGAGTCGCTGTTTACAACGACCAGATTACCACCCATCGACTCCCCTACCGCTGACTCTGCCAATTGAGTCAGTATGACGGCCGGCCCAAGCCGGAGGCAACTCTGACAGCCGGATTCGATACCGGTGTCTCTTGCGTTGGTGACGAGCGCAATGTCCGCTGCGCCACCCAGCCGCCAGACTAACATTACTTAACGTATTTTCCATGTCCCAAATCTCATGTCTCAAATTGAGTCTCAAGTCTTTTGAGGACGAGTCCAAGCCAATTCTGAAGTCACATGTGTGTGTGTTTAAAACTGTTAACTAACTGTCTCTTTTCTTACAGGAGAGAGAGCGGAGGTCGCCTGCCATCAACTTCCAACCAATACATTTCCCAGAAGGCCTCAGTCCTCTGCAGCTCTACTGTGAGGCCGAAGGATTCACTGTAAGTATACTAACTAGAGGTGGGAGAAAAACATCTATTCACATAAGAATCAGGATTCCATCTTAACCGATTCAAAATGTATTAATAGTCTTGTTTCTCTGTAACTGTGATTGATTACTTTTATTTTGAACATTTCTTAATGGAAGTCCAAATGATTCAGCGACGATGCTCGCTTGACACAGATTGACTCTGGAGTCGAGGGTGGTAATCTGACTCTGCCGCGTAAAATGGCACATGCCTCACATATCGGCATGTAACTCGAGAACCGCTGAACGGATTTTGCCGCCTGAAGTGGAAATCAACAGGCAACAAATAGGGCTTTAATACTATATATATATATATTGTATTTAAAAAACATGCAGACCCGATCCGCTAGGGGCTGCCAAAGTGCCATGACGTGCCTGTGGGTAAATCGTCCTAAAGAGGCCCCTTATACGGGCCGTTGCATGTTAAGAGGTTAAGTTGTTGGCTTTCCCAATGTTGTAGGCGTTATTGATTGATTGATTTTGCAACAACATTTTTCTTTTGCATCATGCTGCATTTTTTATTTGTGTTATGCATTGCTCTTGCTGCTTGTTTTATTATGTCTTCATTATATAAAGCACTTGTATGAAAGCTGCTATATAAATAAAGTGTATTATTATTATTATTGACTGCACTCACGTTCCAATTGTACCACCAAGCGAAAACGATTGTACCACCATATGCTCCAGAATAAACTTTTTTTTCATACATTCATTGATTATTACTTTGATTAATCGATTAATCTCGTAAAAATAAGCTAAATGTTATGCAAACATTTTATTCCTCATCTTGTACGATGCTCTTTCAAACAACTTGAAAATTTGATAATGTGCGCATAGCAGGTCTTTTTACGTTTGTTCTCAAAACAAAACCTGTACCTCTTAGCCTGCGACAGCCCATATGTGGGAAGTTATTCGGACTTTTTGCAACCGGCACTTTGGCGACCCCTAGTGGCTCGGGTGTGCATATTTTGTTATACAATATATATATATCGAATTGAAGGCTTATTTGTTGCCTGTCGATAGCGTCAAAATCCGACAAAATCCATTCAGCAGTTCTCGAGTTACATGCCGGTATTTGAGGCTTGTGCAAAGTACACGGTATTGCGCAAAATACCACTCCCGACTCAGGCTGCAGTAGTTCCGTCAATCTAGATCCGATCTCGAAAATGATTGTGGACCATTGTAGCCAATGAGTGTGGCTTTCCAATGATACCCCACATGCAAGTATGAATCTAAAAAAAAAAAAAAACTAAAACACAAAAAACAGGAAGAGAAAAACAGCCCAATGAATTGAAGTCTATGAGAAAACTGAGTTTTTCTTTGTACACAGTTTACCAAAATCACTCCTAATCACTCATTTCTGAATGGATCTTTATGAAATTTGGATATGTACTACATAAGGTTTCAGGCTATGGCTCCGTTTGGATTTGTAAGCCATACAACCTTCTGGGGAAATACTACCTCTGGACTACTAACTATTATTAGTGTGGGTGACCTGGCGAAGCAACAAAACTCGGAAAAATCCCAAAACTCGGAAACATCAAAAATCCGATAAAGTTCAAAAACTCGGAAAAATCCCAAAACCCGAAAACTCGGAAAAATCCAAAAACTCGGAAAAAGTTCAAAAACTCGGAAAAATCCCAAAACTCGGAAAAATCACAAAACTCGGAAACATCAAAAATCCGATAAAGTTCAAAAACTCGGAAAAATCCGAAAACTCGGAAACATCAAAAATCCGAAAAAGTTCAAAAACTCGGAAAACCCGAAAACTCGGAAAAATCCAAAAACTCGGAAAATTCCGAAAACTCGGAAACATCAAAAATCCGAAAAAGTTCAAAAACTCGGAAAAGTCCGAAAACCCGAAAACCCGGAAAAATCCAAAAACTCGGAAAATTCCGAAAACTCGGAAACATCAAAAATCCGAAAAAGTTCAAAAACTCGGAAAAGTCCGAAAACCCGAAAACCCGGAAAAATCCAAAAACTCGGAAAATTCAGAAAACTCGGAAACATCAAAAATCCGAAAAAGTTCAAAAACTCTGAAAAGTCCAAAAAAAATTTAAACTCGGAAAAGTCCGATCTTCAAATGGTCTATGTTGACCACTCCTCCCCCGATCCTTAGGCCGCGCCCCCTTTTTGTATCCTTTGAACCGTTTGTCATAGAGACTCGCGAGAGACCCTCTCCCCCGTTGGCCGGCGGTGCACAGGCGTCACCCACACTTTCACAATTTCCCCCGCACGGAATTGTCTAGTTATTATTATTATTATACTACAGAAAAACTTGAGTAACAAGTTTTTCTACAACTCAAGTTCAGACCTATGTGACTATTACGTTAGCACTAAAAGTAAATTTTGTGTTACTCTATTACGTTATCACTAAAAGTGAATTTTTTTTCTGGAATCAGAAAGTTCTTCTTTCAAAATAGACCAGGCTCATGCATGTGCTATAAGTATAAAGTATGTTGTTTTGGTTTGCAAAAAAAGTATGCAGTCCTCATTTCAAGTAAAAAAAAATTGCCACAGTTCTGCCCACTTGATAAGAGACTTCAGTTTGAAAGAAGCCAGATTATTTGAATAATAATAAAGAAAAACATAAAACACAAAGAAGTGCTTTTCTATACATCAAATGGCTTGAACAATAGGTCATGGAAGTGCATCTTAACATAGACTCAACTAATCATTGATGAAATTAGTAAAAATGTTATAATCGATTAGTTGTTGTTTAGTTGGTGCAGCCCTAATTAATTAATTCATTCAACTGGTATCTTTTAGTTTAGTTAATGTCATCTTTCTCTTCAGGACATTGTGATCAGTGAACTGATGAAGAAGTTGGATATTCTTGGCGATAACGCCGTAAGTGTATGTTGCATTTCCTCTGTACACGTGTGTTTGTAATTAGCTATCATAATCATGACATTTGCTTATAATGATCTATCATAACTGACACCTGTTTTATTGTGTTGCTAATGTGTGTTATTGACATTGGTGTGTTATTGACATTGTTAAGGTGTGTTATTGACCAAATCTTAACAAAATCATTGTTAATCACAAACCCTTGCTCACTAGACTTGAAAACCTCAATATCAAAGGCACTACACTCCAGTCCTACCCAGGCACGTGCACACATAGAGGCCAAGGGGTGCTTGAGCACCTGCCTTTTTGAGCCTCATCAAAAAAGTGCCATTTTTGAAAATAAAAATAATTTTTATTTATTTATTTTTTTACCGTTACGCATATAGACTGCCCTTCCAACTGAAAAATGTCAGGATGGAATCAAAATATTAGGTAAAGAGATAGAGATGCCCCATATTCCATTGCAGTTTGCACGGCCTCCTCAGCGTGCCTCTCCGCGGACCTATATATTTTATGCATAGCGTGGGTGGTGATGATGATGATGATAGAAACCGCTGTGGCGCATACAGTTGAATGCTGGTATTACACTCATTGAGGGACACGAAGAAGTCAAGTCCGATGGGATTTGGGAATCTCAAATACAAATCGGGATTGGAATAAAAAATGCATTTATATTAAACAATACAGAATATACAGCACTTCTTGGGGTCTGTAGGGTAAGCACTTATTCCCTCCCCCCTGAACATTTATGGAGATGTATGGGCCTTTTAAGTCAGTGATAAAAGTGTCTTTCAAGGATAAGTGAGCTCCTGCACTGATTATTATAGTTCAATATTCAATATTTGATCACCAAAACCCCTCAAAAAGCATAAAAAGGGGGCCCCCCTCCAGAAAAGGGCCCTTAAAAATCGTGCTTGTGCGCTACGCGCGCTCGGTTAATATATACACACACAAGTGTAGTGCCCTTTTCAGCCTTTGAGCACCTGCCCCTCTAAAGTCCTGTGCACGTCCCTGGTCCTACCTCTCCAACAGATCACACTTTTCACATTTCACTTCACAACCACTCCTCTGTCACATCCACAGTCACACAAGGTGATCCCCAAGGTTATGTAACCGGCCCTCTCCTTTTCATCATCTACATTCTCCCCCTCAGTCAGATTCTCCACCATTTCAACCTGGACTTCCACTGCTATGCTGATGACACTCAGATATACCTCAGTACCAAATCTCCCCACAACCCACCCCTCTCGCATACCGACTCCTGTTTGTCTGCAATAAAAGTTAGCATGCAACGAAATTCAACAACCCCGCACTCATCATTTATGGTACCACTGTTTCCCCTTCCTCCCAGGCATGCAACCTTAGCGGGATCTTTGATCCTACCCTCTCCATCGAGCGCAATTTCCACCAAATTGTAAAATGTTCCTTCTTCCACCTTAACAACATGACAAAGATCAGGTCCTCTATCACACACCCTGCTTCTGAAACACAGTTCCATGCATTAATCTCCTCCCAACTTGACTACTGCAACTCACTCCTCTACAGCACCAGTGCTGCTCCATCAATAGACTCCAACTAGTCCAGTAGTAGTTAGTAGTAGTAGTAGTAGTAGTAGTAGTAGTAGTAGTAGTAGTAGTAGTAGTAGTAGTAGTAGTAGTAGTAGTAGTAGTAGTAGTAGTAGTCGTAGTAGTAGTAGTAGTCAGGGACATGCACAGGACTTTAGAGGGGCAGGTGCTCAAAGGCTGAAAAGGGCACTATATACCTGTGTGTCTTAAAACCGAGTGCCCGAGCCAGATTTTTGGCGGCCCTTTTTGGGCGGGGGGCCTCCTTTTTATGTTTTTTGGGGGGTTTTGGTGATCAAATATTGAATATTGAACTATAATAATCAGTGCAGGAGCTCACTTATCCTTGAAAGACACTTTTATCACTGACTTAAAAGGCCCATACATCTTCATAAATGTTCAGGGGGGAGGGAATAAGTGCTTACCCTACAGACCCCAAGAAGTGCTGTATATTCTGTATTGTTTAATATAAATGCATTTTTTATTCCAATCCCGATTTGTATTTGAGATTCCCAAATCCCATCGGACTTGACTTCTTCGTGTCCCTCAGTGAGTGTAATACCAGCATTCAACTGTATGAGCCACAGCGGTTTCTGTCATCATCATCATCATCACCACCCACGCTATGCATAAAATATATAGGTCCGCGGAGAGGCACGCTGAGGAGGCCCTGCAAACTGCAATGGAATATGGGGCATCTCTCTCTCTTTACCTAATATTTTTATTCTATCCTGACATTTTTCAGTTGGAAGGGCAGTCTATATGCGTAACGGTAAAAAAATAAAAAAGGGCACTTTTTTTATGAGGCTCAAAAGGGCAGGTGCTCAAGCACCCCTTGGGCTCTATGTGTGCACGTGCCTGGTAGTAGTAGTAGTAGTAGTAGTAGTAGTAGTAGTAGTAGTAGTAGTAGTAGTAGTAGTAGTAGTAGTAGTAGTAGTAGTAGTAGTAGTTGTAGTAGTATTATTATTATTATTATTATTATTATTATTATTAGTAGTAGTAGTAGTAGTAGTAGTAGTAGTAGTAGTAGTAGTAGTAGTAGTAGTAGTAGTAGTAGTAGTAGTAGTAGTAGTAGTAGTAGTAGTAGTAGTAGTTATTATTATTATTATTATTATTATTATTATTGTTATTATTGTTAAATTAAGGTGTGATATTGACATTATGTTGTCATGGTGATAATCTGACATTGTGTTGTCTGGTGATAATCGGATATTCTGTTGTCATGGTGATAATCTGACATTGTGTTGTCATGGTGACAATCTCTCTCCAGAATCTGGCCAATGAAGAGCAAGTGGCTGTGATTCATGCCAGAACCGTCCTATCGCTGGCCGAGAAGGTACCTGACTAACACTAACACTAACACTAACCCTATCACTGACAGAGAAGGTACCTGACTAACACTAACCCTATCACTGACCGAGAAGGTACCTGAGTAACACTAGCCCTATCACTGACTGAGAAGGTACCTGAGTAACACTCTATCACTGGCTGAGAAGGTACCTGAGTAACACTAACCCTATCACTGGCTGAAAAGGTACCTGAGTAACACTAGCCCTATCACTGGCTAAGAAGGTACCTGAGTAACACTAACCCTATCACTGGCTGACAAGGTACCTGAATAACACTAACCCTATCACTGACTGAGAAGGTACCAATCTACCAATCTGACTAAACCTACCTAACTAACTACCTAGCCATCTTAACTAACTGACTGAATGACTATTAACTCACAAGCTGATTTTCTACCTGACTAACTAACTTTATACCTAACTAGTCAGCTACAGTATGCACAGTATCTACCAGACTAACTGATGATTCATCTATAAATCTACGTCAAAGTAGATGAAACGCAGAATAATGTTTTGACAACCTTCATCTGGGTTAATCTTCAGGATTCTTCATCACATAATATTAAATTATTGCACGACTACTTAATTTGTGTCATCTATAAAGCTAACCAGCAAAATAATTTATCCAGTGGTCCTCTCCCTCACAGAGAATTTTAGTAATTTCACCTCTCTCCCCATCTCTCTCCTCTCCATCTCTCCTCATTGTCCCCTCTCTCTCTTCTCTCCCACTGTCTCTTCTCTCTCCCCTTTCTCTCTCTCCTCTCTACCCGGTATCTCTCTCTCTCTCCCTCCCTCCCTCCTCCTCCCTCCCTCCCTCCCTCTCTCTCTCTCTCTCTCTCTCTCTCTCTCT
>NC_140174.1:84019896-84174450 GCF_963971535.1 Notolepis coatsorum | reverse complement strand
AGACAGACAGACAGACAGACAGACAGACAGACAGACAGACAGACAGACAGACAGACAGACAGACAGACAGACAGACAGACAGACAGACAGACAGACAGACAGACAGACAGACAGGCAACCAGATATATAGACAGATAGCCAAACAAACAAACAGACAGACAGACAGACAGACAGACAGACAGACAGACAGACAGACAGACAGACAGACAGACAGACAGACAGACAGACAGACAGACAGACAGACAGACAGACAGACAGACAGACAGGCAACCAGATATATAGACAGATAGACAAACAGACAGAGAGGCAACCAGATATATAGACAGATAGCCAAACAAACAAACAAACAGACAGGCAGACAGACAGACAGGCAACCAGATATATAGACAGATAGACAAACAAACAGACAGACAGGCAACCAGATATATAGACAGATAGCCAAACAAACAGACAGACAGACAGACAGACAGACAGGCAACCAGATATGACAGATAGACAAACAAACAGACAGACAGACAGACAGACAGACAGACAGACAGACAGGGGGGGTTGGGCGGGGGTACTAAGTATAGTAATGGTTTATTTGCATTGGGAAAGATACAGACACATTAGCTGGTTGAACAACATGTTGAAAGATAGAGAGAAAAAGAGAAAGAAAGAAAGAGAGGGGAGAAAGAGACAGGAGAGAGAGAAAGAGAGAAAGAAAGAAAGGCAGGGAGAATAAAGAGAAGAGAAAGAAAAAAGAGAAAAAGAGAGAAAGAAAGAAAGAAAGAAAGAAAGAAAGAAAGAAAGAAAGAAAGAAGAAAGAAAGAAAGAAAGAAAGAAAGAAGAAAGAAAGAAAGAGAGGGGAGAAAGAGAGAGAAAGAAAGAAAGAAAGAAAGAAATTTAGTGTATTTCTGTGAGAATGCGCATGGCGCACGCCTCCCGCGCCGCCTCGAATCCAACCAAAGCGGAAAGATAGCTTGCTGCCCGCGAGGCGCACGCCCGCTTGCAGCCAGTGTGCACAGCTCGCCCGTTAACATGGGAGCGGAAGTGAGGCGGCAGTCGCCCGTCCGTCCGTCCATGTTGAATCGCGTCTGGTGTGCCGGGGGCGTAAGACCCTGTCCCCTGTGTATGAATATTTTTGAAAACGTAAAAACTTTAACATTCAAAATGTGTATGGGGACACGGCAAACAACAACGAAGAAAGTAGATTGACAGTACATTGCTGCTTAGGGTTACAGTACATTGCTGCTTAGGTTTACAGTACATTGCTGCTTAGGTTTACAGTACTAAACACACCTAAACAAACCGGTCGCCCACGATTTTCCTGGTTCCTGGCACACACGCTCAATACATATAAAACAACAATTGCCATCTGCAAGTTGTGGTCTATTTTTCCAAAAGATGTTTCCAGTAACCTAAAATCCCATTTTTGTGTGAACGGGAAGCAAAAAACCTAAGAAAATAGGTTTTCAAAGATATTTATATATATGTGGACAAGGCCTTAAATCATGTGTGTTCATGTGTTTCAGGACCTGTTCAGTAAACAGAAGGGTTACCTGGATGAGGAGTTGGACTACAGGAAGCAGACCATGGATCACGCACACAAGGTTTTAACAATAATCCTAATATAACCCTAATATGACCGTAATATAACACTAACATAACCTTAATCTAATCATAATCTAACTCTAATCTGACACTAATATAACCCCAACCTAACCCCTATCTGATCCTAATCTCATCATAATCTAACCCTAATATGACCATAATCTAATTTGAACATAACCCTAATCTAATCATAAGCAAACCCTAATCGAACACTAATGTGACCCTAACCTAACCATATGGTGTCATGTCATAGTGAATCCTGGTATGGAACCTTCTGGCAGCCATTTTACCATTTTACCTGGTAGATTGTAAACCTGTAAGGATTTGAGTTATCTGCTTTTGCCACCTTTAATTTGAAATAAAACACCTTTTCCAAAAAAGTTAAATTGTAGTCTGTCTGTCTGTCTGTCTGTCTGTCTGTCTGTCTGTCTGTCTGTCTGTCTGTCTGTCTGTCTGTCTGTCTGTCTGTCTGTCTGTCTGTCTGTCTGTCTGTCTGTCTGTCTGTCTGTCTGTCTGTCTGTCTGTCTGTCTGTCTGTCTGTCTGTCTGTCTGTATATCTGTCTATCTATCTATCTATCTATCTATCTATCTATCTATCTATCTATCTATCAGACACATTAGCTGGTTGAACAACATGTTGAAAGATAGAGAGAAAAAGAGAAAGAAAGAAAGAGAGGGGGAGAAAGAGACAGGAGAGAGAGAAAGAGAGAAAGAAAGAAAGGCAGGGAGAATAAAGAGAGAGAAAAAAAGAGAAAAAGAGAGAAAGAAAGAAAGAAAGAAAGAAAGAAAGAAAGAAAGAAAGAAAGAAAGAAAGAAAGAAAGAAAGAAAGAAAGAAAGAAAGAAAGAAAGAAAGAAAGAAAGAAAGAAAGAAAGAAAGAAAGAAAGAAAGAGAGGGGGAGAAAGAGAGAGAAAGAAAGAAAGAAAGAAAGAAATTTAGTGTATTTCTGTGTGCACAGCTCCGCCCGTTAACATGGGAGCGGAAGTGAGGCGGCAGTCGCCCGTCCGTCCGTCCATGTTGAATCGCGTCTGGTGTGCCGGGGGCGTAAGACCCTGTCCCCTGTGTATGAATATTTTTGAAAACGTAAAAACTTTAACATTCAAAATGTGTATGGGGACACGGCAAACAACAACGAAGAAAGTAGATTGACACCATTTTACCTGGTAGATTGTAAACCTGTAAGGATTTGAGTTATCTGCTTTTGCCACCTTTAATTTGAAATAAAACACCTTTTCCAAAAAAGTTAAATTGTAGTCTGTCTGTCTGTCTGTCTGTCTGTCTGTCTGTCTGTCTGTCTGTCTGTCTGTCTGTCTGTCTGTCTGTCTGTCTGTCTGTCTGTCTGTCTGTCTGTCTGTCTGTCTGTCTGTCTGTCTGTCTGTCTGTCTGTCTGTATATCTGTCTATCTATCTATCTATCTATCTATCTATCTATCTATCTATCTATCTATCTATCTATCTATCTATCTATCTATCTATCTATCTATCTATCTATCTATCTATCTATCTATCTATCTATCTATCTATCTATCTATCTATCTATCTATCTATCTATCTATCTATCTATCTATCTATCTATCTATCTATCTATCTATCTGTCTATCTATCTATCTATATATCTATCTATCTGTCTGTCTATCAACTGATGGGTCAGATCTAGTCACATCTCAAAACATCACATCTTAATGTTCACATCTCATAACATCACATGCATCACTGGTCAAAACATGCAACAGCAATTATTCCCCTTCCAACTTTCTCTACCTCTCTGTCTCTCTCTCTATCTATCTCAAGAGAATATTGGAGTTGGAGGCCATGTTGTTTGATGCTCTCCAACATGACAAGGTTTCCCGGATGGAGGGTTTGAAGGAGGGAGGTCGTCTGACGGATGATGAGAGAGAGGATCTGCGGAGAGCCATGGATCAGTGGAAGAGAGCAGTGATGGTGGAGCTGAGAGAGAGAGACACGCAGATCCTGATAGAACGCATGGAGCTGTTACAGCATGCACAACAGGTACCCTCAGAGTACAACAGATACCCTCAGAGTACCCCCCCCCCACCACTGACCATCACTACCAGCCAGGTAGCTCTCCAGGATCAGCATGAACAAGGCCTGAGGAGGGTCCTGCATTGTCCCGGTGCCCAAGAAGGGATGCCCAAGTGCCCTCAATGACTATAGACCAGTCGCTCTGATGTCACACAGCTCAACATAGGCAAGACCAAGGAGATGGCGGTAGACCATCAGCAGAGGAAGAAGAAGCCCCCAACCCCCATCACCATCATGGTGGAAAACTACACGTTCTTGAGAGCTTATGAACAATAAACCGGACTGGACTAACTAGTGTCCTTAAGACTACCATTAATTTTGTATTATATTAGTATTACAGCTGACTAACTATTGTCCTTATGACTACTATTAATTTAGCATTAGTACTGACTAAATAGTATTGGCAAAATATAACAAAAAACAAAAACAATATAACATATTGTTAGATGGTATATGCTATTAATTGTTTATCTGTGTGTGTGTGTGTGTGTGTGTGTGTGCGTGCGTGTGTGTGTGTGTGTGTGTGTGTGTGTGCGTGCGTGCGTGCGTGCGTGCGTGCGTGCGTGCGTGCGTGCGTGCGTGCGTGCGTGCGTGCGTGCGTGCGTGCGTGCGTGTGTGTGTGTGCGTGCGTGTGTGTGCTTTTTCTAATCTAGAGGAACAAGGAGTTGGAGGCATGGATAGAAGCACAGAAACGACAGATCAAAGAACTGGAAGAGAAGGTAATAAAATGAGAGAGAGTGAAATAAGAGAGTGAAATAAGAGAAAGAGCTAAATAATGTAGGTGAGAAATAGCTGAAGGCTTCTGATTCTATTGTGCACAATGGTCTATTTTACAAAGTTATTGAAAAACACATGACATATATGACTTTTCTCCCAGATGCATGGAGTGAGACAGGGCTGCTGTGAGTCCAACTCTGTCCAACTCTGTTCAACATCTATATTAACACTAGGACAGCTGGGCTTGTCACATGACTGTTTTAGAATTTTTTAATTCTTATAACTTGAAATAAAAAAAGAGATACAAGATAGAATTCCTCCACGACCTTTCCTAAAAATGTGTATAAAATATACTTTTGTACAGTAAAACTGAAATTATCTCTCTCCCCCTCTCACACAGTACATAGGTGAGAGGTTATTTTAAGTGTCGGGGACAGACACATACACATTGTATTTACCATTTATACACATACATACAAGAAACGCATGTCAGTAATTAGAATGTACTCAGAAATGTTTGTCTGAAGAAGTCTGTCACCAAAATGTAATGTATTAAAAAATTTATATGAACTGGTATGACTGAATGTTTGTAAGTTTTTACAATACATTTTAACCAAGCAGTAAATTAACTGAGAGATAATAGGAGAATAGGAAACGGATGACATCCAAATGCAGTTATATTATCGTACTTGGCCATCGAGATATACCTCATCTCATGTACCTACTGTACACCATCAACGAAAAACAAATACACCCATCACCTGCCGGGCCCCGCCCTTATAGAGGCGTACTCTATAAGATACTAGGCATGGTCACCAAACACCCTTCCTCTATTTCGTTTCCATCATAGCGGTCGCAAAGCGCCCTCTGTAACTAGTGCTATGAAAAGATTAGAGAAATTGCGTAATGTTGAATGTTTACCGGAGGTTTGCTTACCCCTGGAATCTTCGGGGCATGTTTCAGCGACACGTCTGGCCTATTCTGATGTTTCCTCGTCTGGTGGCAGCAGATCAAGGAGCAGCGTGCAATGTTTGGCTATCGAGCCGGCTTGTACACAGGTAGGCCCTGTGTCATCAGGCATTGATGTTGGTGTTAGTAATGCTGTGGAGTGTGTTTCGGCGCCAGGGGCAGGGTGGCTTGGTGAACGTTCCACTGCAGTGGACGATTTCCTGGCTATCCTGGAGCATGCTGCAAACACTAATGCTACTAATGCTACTGCTAATGCTAATGCTAATGCTGAAATGGGTCGTTGTTCTAATATTCCCCGCCGCGGGACGTTGCCGTCTTTCCCTCCTCTTGCCCGGTTCATTGATGAAGGTCAGTCGGTTGCTAATGTGGGGGGTTTCGCTGAGTCTTATTTACCTTTTTTACGGGTAAAAGGGCTAACAACAGGGTGCAGGCCGGGTGTACCGTGGCTAAGTAGCCAGGTAGCTTTGATCCTGTGCCCCGGCGGGGATGAACGATGTCCCACCCGGCCGATGCTTGAGAGCGAATCGGCTCGGAGGGTGGCAGTATGGACGGATGAGTGGTATACTGCTGCAGGATGGTTTGTAGCGGCGGCCAGTGTTATGGCTCAGCTGGCTATTTTCCTATCCACATTGGCGTCGGGTAGTGGGGCTATGGGTCCAGCCGACATTATAAACATGTTGCATGTTTGTGGTGTTATAGAGATCTTGACTCAGTCGCAAGCTATAACTGCGGGGAGGATTAGGATGCTATCAACGTTTGTTATTAGGCATGTCTGGTTGGAGCACTCTCCTCTTGGGGAAGAGGATAGGTTTTCTCTCCTCACGACTCCTTTTTCCACGGAAGGACTTTTTGGTCGTTCTGTGGAGGCGCAGGCGGTTGTTAATCTGGGTCCCACACCGCCTCACGCTGTGCAGCCAGAGGTTGGAGCACGGCCTCGTCAACGACTGTGGCGAGGCCCTCGACAGGCGGCCATGTTTCCCCCGCCAGTGGTACCCTGGGCGGAGAGTCAACGGGGATCCACAAGGCCGACAGCCTTGGCGGCCGAGGGATCGGCCATTTTGGGTGTATTCGGCTTGGATAAAACAAGCCGTCGTCATTCTGCCGCGAGCAGCCCGCTCCCCGTTCAATACTCTCTCCGTTACCCACGGAAGAGGGGCTCTGATCGTTTTCCTTTGGCTGCGGGCCGCAAACCTTCTTTGAAGCGCATGCGGCCCCACTTTTCACTTCTCATGGGGACAGGGGCTGACACCCAGTTGATGGCTGAGCCTGGGTCTGTCCGTGAGAATGTTGTGCTGTCGCGTGGCTCCTGCACCACACGTTGTGTGATGGGTGAGCCTGGTGTTACGGCTGCCACTAGCTACAGTGGTCAGCAGGGGGACTCGAGGCCTCTTCTGTTGAATGCACAGCAAGGGTTACCCCGGCCTCGCCTTCGCCAGGCGGGGTGTCATGCTGACGCCTCCCACTCCTGTGAGAGCGGCAGTGGTCTGCAAAGAAGAGGCGAGCGTGATTTGGGTGATAGCAATATCACTGCAGGGCTACGGCGTGTAGGAGCCCATAGGGTCCTCATGCCTTGCGTGTCTAGCTGTAGAACAACTCCTCAGCATGCGCTAGAGGGGTGTTCAGGGGGGGGGGGGGGGTGTGTCAACCAGTTTGATGGCAGCTTCTCCCGTATCAAACCGGCCCTTTCTGTCGGGGTCCCCCCTTGGGTGCATCGCACAGCGGGAGGGACCGGGCCAACTATCTCCTGTTCCTTGCGGCCCAGCGTCAGTTGACGGCGGGTGCGCTGTGGGATTATTTTCACATATGGCGACAAGAATGCCGTTTGGAGGGGTGGATAGAGAGAACGTTGAGGCGGGGGCTTGTTTTGCAGTTCGCACAACCCCACCCTCCGTTCTCAGGTTTGGTGCCGACCCTATTGTCAGGGTCGGAAGCAGTGACAGCCCTGGCCGACGAGATCCAATCTCTGTTGGCGAAGCAGGCCGTAGTCGTGGTCCCGAGAGAGGACGCGATGTCAGGCGTCTACTCCCGTTATTTTCTGGTACCCAAGAAAAAGGGGGGGGTCAGACCTATACTGGATCTGTCCGCGTTCAATCGTATGATTGTAGCGAGACCGTTCAGGATGTTGACCGTCAAACTCCTGCTGCTTGCTGTCAGAAGGGGAGACTGGTTCACCTCCATAGACCTGAAGGATGCGTATTTTCACATCCCGATTTTCCCTCCTCACAGGAAGTTCCTGCGGTTCCTGTTTCAGGGCGTAGCGTACGAGTACCAGAGGTTGCCGTTCGGCTATTCTCTGGCTCCCCGCACATTCACCAAGTGCGTAGCGACTGCGCTGGAGCCTCTACGTCGTCGGGGAATACGGGTTCTATTCTATCTCGACGACATTCTACTCCTCAGCCGGTCGGAGGAGGTTGCCAGGTCTCATACCAGGCTGGTGGTGGAATTCCTCACCAGGCTGGGTTTTGCTGTGAACTGGAAGAAGAGTACACCTCTTCCCAGTCAACAGGTGGAGTACTTGGGCTTGACGCTGAGGTCAAGGCCCATGATTGTAACCCTCTCGGAGCAGCGGAGTGTGTCTATCCTTCACGCGCTCGGGGGTTTCCGTCTGGGAGGGACGGTCACGGCGCTGCAAGTGATGCGCCTGCTCGGTATGATGGCATCTGCTCACACGCTGGTTCCTCTTGGCCTCCTCTTCATGAGGAGGATACAGAGGTGGTTTTTCTCTATGGGAATAGATCCGGTGAGGGACAAATGGAAACGGTTGACGGTTCCTTTGTCGATATGGGGAGATCTCGCCCATTGGAGGAGGCTGGGTATCCTCACCATTGGGGTCCCCATGGGCAGCAGGCGCTCACATGTCACGGTCTTCACCGACGCCTCTCTCACGGGTTGGGGAGGTATGTGTCGGACCAACGCAGTGGGGGGCAGCTGGACGAAGGTCCATGCTGGCCCGTCTACCCTGCACATCAATGTGTTGGAATTGAAGGCGGTCCTCCTGGTCCTCAAACGGTTCGACCACCTGGTGGTAGGCGAGCACGTTCTGGTCAGAACGGACAGTATGACGGCAGCGGCGTATATCAACAGGCAGGGTGGGACTCGTTCCATCCTCCTGCACCGGGCGGCAGTCGTACTTTGGCTATGGGCATCTTGCAGGCTGCGCAGTCTGAGTGCGCTCCACATCCCTGGTGCAGAGAATGTGGGCGCGGATATGATGTCTCGGGGTGGTCCTCGTTACGACGAGTGGGAACTCCGCCACGATATAGTCAGGCAGATCTGGGATCGCTTCGGGGAGGCCTCGGTGGATCTGTTTGCGAGCCGACGTTCTCACAAGTGCCCCTTGTGGTTCTCGGTCAGTCGAGCAGATCATCCCCCCTTGGGGGTGGATGCCTTCTCGATCTTTCCATGGCCGCCCGGTCTTCTGTACGCCTTTCCTCCTGTACAGCTGTTGAGTCAGCTGTTGGAGCGGATACGGAGGGAGCGCAGGACGGTGATCCTGGTCGCACCGGACCGGGGCACGGCAGTGTGGTTCCCGGTCTTGATCCAGCTACTGGTCGCTCCGCCTTGGGTTATTCCTTGGTCGGCGACGGCCCTCTCTCAGCAACATGGGTCGCTGTTTCAGTACCCGGTGTTGGGACAACGCCTGATGGTGTGGCTGGTGGGAGGGTAAGTCTGGAGAGGATGGACCCTTCTGTGGTTGATACCATCCGGAATGCGCATGCTCCCTCCACTGTCGCGCTTTACGCGGGCAGATGGCGTATGTTCCAAGAGTGGTGTAAGGCGGGGGGCCGGGACCCAGTCTCCTGCCCCCTGGATGCTGTCCTTGGTTACCTCCAGTCTCTCCTTGATAGACTGTCGGCTTCGACGGTGAGGGTATATGCAGCAGCTATATCCTCCTATCATGAGGGATTTGAGGGGGATGTCTTGTTCAGCCACCCTCTTGTGAAGCGTTTCCTGCTTGGCGCTTGACGCGTTAAGCCGGTGCAACGCTCTTTGGCTCCGAGTTGGGATCTTCAATTGGTCCTCGGTCGGTTGTCCTTGGCCCCGTTTGAGCCGCTTGAGCAAGCGCCGTTGGGACGGCTGTCATTCAAGGCCGCGTTCTTGCTGGCTGTCACCTCCGCTAAACGCGTGGGTGAGCTCTGTGCTCTTTCGGTACGACCAGAGTGCCTGTCTTTTCGTTCCGATTGCGGTGCCACTCTGCGGCCTAATCCTGCTTTCGTGCCTAAAAATATCCGGAGTTCCTTCCGCTCCAGGGATATTGTGGTTCAGGCGTTTCATCCGCCTCCTCACGCTAGTGAGTTAGATGCGGGCCTTCACATGTCATGTCCGGTCCGTGCTTTGGGAATTTACCTCAGCCGTACTCAGGACCTCAGGGTTACCGATCAGCTTTTTGTCTGTCACGGTGGTTCTCGTGCCGGTAAGGAAGGATGGGGTGACGGGACTCCCCAACCCCTTGATGTGGGCTTACGGGTCCTCAGGGGGTGCATCTGTCGGGCCTCGCGTCCGCTCTACCCCATATCTCGGAATGGCTTAAGAGCGGGACGCGATGGCCAAGTACGATAATATAACGACAGGTTATGTATATAACCTAGTTATATGAGTACTGGCTAAGCGTCCCGCTCTTAAGCGGCCCTGAGTTCCCTTGAGGAATCTTTTCCTGGAAACAGGGTTTTTTTTTTGCGAGGAAGAGTGTTTGGTGACCATGCCTAGTATCTTATAGAGTACGCCTCTATAGGGGCGGGGCCCGGCAGGTGATGGGTGTATTTGTTTTTCGTTGATGGTGTACAGTAGGTACATGAGATGAGGTATATCTCGGAATGGCTTAAGAGCGGGACGCTTAGCTAGTACTCATATAACTAGGTTATATACATAACCTGTCGTAAATGATATGTAGTGATATGATCACAGTAGTACTATTAGTGATATCATATCTAGAATGGTCTCTTTATATACTGTATAATACATACACACACATATATAAATAGTATACATATGTTTAACTGACTTCCATTTTGTTCTTTTTCAGTTTCTATTTTTGTTTTTATTCTTCTCGTTGGCCTTCATCCTCTGGTCATAACAGGCCTGGTGAGTATCTTTACATAAACCTATTACTACAACCCTTCTATGTTTACATAACTATATGACTACAACCATTTTGCTTACATAACCCTATTACTACAACCATTTTATATTTAAATAACCATATTACTACAACACTTTTATCTTTAAATATTACTACACATACTACAACCCTCTTATGTTTAAATATTACTACAACCCGCGGCTGGGTGGCGCAGCGGAGATTGCGCTCATCACCAATGCAAGAGACTCCGGTCTCGAATCCGGGTGTCAGCATTGCCTCCGGCTTGGGCCGGCCGTCATACTGACTCAATTGGCAGAGTCAGCGGGTGGAAGTCGATGGGTGGTAATCTGGACGTTGTGGACAGCGACTCCTACAGGTCGGTTGGGAGACGCCTGCACAGCAGAGACAGGAAATAGCGGGGGTAGTGTGAGCCTCCCACACGTTACACCTCGCCGATGAGAGTCCGCACTGGCAGGTGAAAAGATGTGACAGGCTGCCTCCTCGTGTACTGGAGGGGACACGTGATGCAAGGCTTCTATCCTCCCTACAACCAACGACCAGTGGGGGGCATATGCGAGCAACATTCAAGACAGGGGAGGGGAGAATTGGAAACACGAAATTGGGATGGGAGAAAAAATAGAAAATAAGTAGAAAAAGTGGATACAAAAAAGAAATATTACTACAACCCTTTTTACCTTTTTTATCTTTAAATTAATTAATTCATCCTCTATTTCATTATCAGGGATACATTGAGGGTGGGCAATCATTTGTAATGATTCCAAGATTACATTAAGAAATAATAAAACATAATACAATAGGGCAGTGGACTGAGAGCGGGGGATGCAAACAGGCTGGAAAAGCTGGTCAGGAAAGCCAGTAAGTAAGTAACCCATGGACATGAACAACCCCTCCCACCCACTATACACAGATTTGGTCAATTCAGTGTAGCACGTTCAGTGTAGACTCAGACTCCCAAGATGCAGCACTGAGTACTGTATACATTCCTGCACATTTCACAGTACATTTTTATTGTATATTACTGTATATTTTGGACCATATATTTTAGAATGTATATATATTTTAGAATGTATATCTCTGACTGTATACTCTTATTCTTATTTTAGATTTTTAGATCTGTGGTGCTGAATTAAGTACTTCTATTCTATTCTATCTATTACTGGTGATATATATGATTTTCACCATTGCATCGAGGTGAACACACCGTGAAAAGGTGTTTGTAAATGGCCAAAATGTTCTGGCTGTATCGGCAGCATTACCGGGGGCCTGAATGGAGCCATCACTGGGATCAATACCACACAGATACTGAGGTTTGTAGTTGGGGATACTTGCCAATGGGCGAACTATACCAGGAGTTGGAAATGCTAGTCAAGTAGCACCTTTTGGATGATGCTGTGAGTCGATCAGCTTTGAGAACATGATAAAAAGGAGAAACCGGGTAATCAGTGACCTCAGCCAGAGGAGTAAAGCAGTTGAAGAGCTAAGGAGAGTCATCTTCCCCCTTGGGGTCAAAGGGAGGAAGAGAAAGCTTCCTCCCGCCTTTCACGCGTGATTTCTTTCCGTAGCCTCCGACGCCCTTTGATTGCAGCGAAGAAGAAAAAGACGCTCTCCGATTGGCTAACCCTAACTCTAAGCATAACCACGTCGAAAGAATGCCTAAGCATAACCACTTCGAAAGAGGGCCTAAGCATAACCACTTCGAAAGAATGCCTAAGCATAACCACTTCGAAAGAATGCCTAAGCATAACCACTTCGAAAGAGGGCCTAAGCATAACCACTTCGAAAGAATGCAGAGAATATACAAGGCGGAAGAGACCCTTTGGAGCTAAACCAGTCAGAGAGGGTCTTTTCTTCTTCGCTGTACACGGCCTAGCCAATCAGAGAGCGTAGTCCGAAACAGAGGCTACGGAAAAAAATTCATCTTTCACCACCACTGCCCAGGATTAACAGGCAGGAGCAGGGCTAATGCCACCCCCTTGTGGCGTGGATGCGAAAACAAGCAAAAAGAGAGCTTTGTTTGTAGCCCCTTTCGGGACTGTAAATCACGGCAACATTGTTGGACGCGCTAATCGCTCCGTGAATACACAGTCCCTTCTACGACCATTGAAAAATCTCACAATTAAGTCTGTCACGCTGGTCGGAAACAAAACGCTCATCGTACAAGTGTCGCAGAGACATTTGAAAGGTACTCACAGTTGCACGAGGGTTTCTGATTTCTGCAAAAAAAATGCAGAAGAAGAAAGGCAGCCATTTTGAAGGAAAGCAGTAGCTTTCTGAAGTAGTTGCTGATTCTTTGGGAGGATACTTCAGTCAGATGGACATAGAGGTAGGATCACCAAAGTAGGTAAGGATATTGACCCAGGATATCCTTCCAGCAACATTAGCTGACCATTTAAATCACAGACTCGCAGTTTGTGCCAGCAGGTAAATGGTGTATATTGACAATATGTTGCACGCAGTCAGGCTAGTGAGATAGACTGGCCTGGCTGTGGTGATCCAGCTCTTGATGTTGGTATAGCTTGGTTCCCAGCTAACCAACAACAGGCAATAACGTTGTAATACGTCCACTAATCCATCTGTAATCTGAGGTTGGGCAGGAATGTAATCGGTTGGTTAAAAACGTGCTGCAAGTACTGCAAGATCAGTTCATAGAACAGATAGTTAGGCCCAGTAGTTAAACACTTTTAATCCCTATCTGATCGGATCAGGATTTTGGGTAGTTCAAAACCAAAAAACAGGATTAGGATTAAGATCAGGAAATCAAATCCAAGCTTTAATCTGGATAAAATCTTCAAAACGGGTAGTTCAAACCGACAACACAGGATTGGGATCAGTTTGATCCCAAAAATAGGGATTATCTTGATCCTACCAGAGGGGTGAATTTCCAGTGCATTACCAGAGCAAAATGTACTATACAATTTATTAAAAAATATGTTACAATATAAATAAGGAAAAGTTTGTTAACTGAAATACTACAAAATGTTTTGCCTTCATGGCAAATCTATTTTATTTTATTTAATTTCTTTTGGTCATATTTGTGGTGGCCTATTTTGTTGACATAAATGTGTATTCTCATAAAAGTATCACAACAAAGATTGTCAATTTAGACATTTTAAAGAAAAAATATCTTCAACAAAATAAATCCATCATCTGTCATCACCTTCAGCAAACTGAAACCTCACTTCGAATTCAGCTCCTCAAAGCACGCATTTGAATGAATGAATGTTTTTTTGTTGTTACCCTAGTGGGAGTATTTTTCCATAATTCTATTATGATTTTATGTCCTTTATGTATTTAAAAATATAATAAATTTGTTTAGATGTCTCTGCAATGTGGTCTCTTGTCTTCCTTGTATTATTTTTCATATCCAAAGATGGAGATCGGTATGATTAAAGCAAGCACTGATATTCAGGATCTTGAAAAGTCGGAATCTGGATCAGGGTGATCCTATCCTGAATTGCTTTTTAAATACCGGGACAAAATCTGGCCGAGTTGTCTGATCCTGGATAACAAAAAATGGGATTTCAAAATCTGATCAGATCTGATTGAGATTAAATGTTTTTAACCACTGCGCCCAGATGACATCATAAGATTACAAAAAATAACCCTATTACTACAACCCTTTTAACTTTAAATAACCCTATTACACAGTATCTTTACATAACCATATTACTCTCTACCCTCTCACTCTCTGCCTCCTGTCTCTGTTCCCTGTCTCCTGTCTCTCTATCCCCTGTCTCTTTCCCCTCAATCGCTGTCTCCTGTCTCTCTGTCCCCTCACTATGTCTCTCTATTTCCTGTCCCTCTGTCCATTCACTCTCTTTCTCCGGTCTCTTTGTCTCCTGTTTTGTCAGCAGGCTTTCAGTCCAGGATGTAGTCAGTCCCATCCCAGCTGCCTTTGGGTCCAGTGGGGATCGAGTTTACATCACAGCCAGTGCTAGAGAGCCAGAGAGTCTCCAGAAGCAGACAGGTATCCAGATACCCTGGATACCTCTAATCCTAAACCTAACCTGCCCCCACATGGATTGACAGCAGAATAAACATTATCACCAGGCAGTTCAGCGGAGGGTGGCCTGGATTCACTGCTACAGAGTCAAGAACTTCCCAGTACATTATCCTGTGGGAAGCAGGCAGCCTCAGTGCTATGACATCATCAAGAACTCCATTGAGTTGCTGCAAGGAGGGACAGGCTCAATGTTATTTTGACTGACAGTCACATGACACCTCCATGGAAACTGGAGGAAGAGTTTCTCTTCACAGGAGTGGTTAACTAAGGCCCTGTGTCCACCAAGCAACTTCTCTATAGTTAACACCCGTCCTGTCTTAGCTGTACCTTTGTTTTAGCAAGCAGCTCTTCTGTTTTAGCTAATAGTACCTCTGTTTTAGCTGCCGTAACAGCTCTTCTGTTTGAGCTAACAGCCCTACTATTCTGGCTAACAACCCTTATGTTGTAGCTAGCAGTATATGTCTTAGCTAACAGTTCTTCTGTTTTAGTAAATACTACTTCTGTTTAGCTAGCAGCTCTTCTATTTTAGCTATCAGTTATTCTGTTTTAGTTAACAGCCCTTCTAGCTAACAGTCCTGTTTTAGCTAACAGTCTATGTCTTAGCTAAAAGCCCTCCTGTCTTAGTTAATAGTACTTATGTTTTAGCTAACAGTGCTTCTGTTTTAGCTAGCAGTTCTTATGTTATAGCTAGCAGCTCTTCTGTTTTAGCTCACAGCCTCTTTCTTAGCAAATGGTACTTCTAGCTAACAGTCTTTCTCTAGCTACAGGCACTGAAAACCAGGTGAAAATAGGACTCTGGTGGTGGAGGTTGATGTATAAGCCTACTACAGCTAGCAAACTACTGCTTCTACATTGGACAGCTCACATAGTTAACAGTTCAACAAAATATCTATGGTGGACACACAGCCTAAGTTAACCTGCTAAGCTAACGTTAACTAGCTGAATAATGATGATCATGATGGTGCTGAATTTCACACAGACTTCAGATAGAAGCCTTAACTTTTCTTGGAATTTTAAGACACTGAAGAATATTTTAATCACGGATCCACCCACATCCTGAAAAATCATCTTTCTAGAGCAAAGCTCTTACGTAACTTTCACACCTGGCTTGTTTAATCCAGTTGAATAAAACTCTGGATTGTTTTACCCCGTTATTCAGTTCATATGGGGAGGTGAGAACACCAATAGAACTTGGGACTACACCAAACAGACATTCCCTATTCCACCTGTGGGAGGTGGTCTCGCTCTGCTTCCAAGTGAAGTTGCTTCTGTTGTGGTCCATTTGAGGTGAGAACACAATCAGAGAGAAGGAAGGAACATAGTCAAAGAAATCATCCATTTTGTGAAGCTGGTCAGTTTTTGTTGGAAATGTCCAAAAGGGCCAAATAATGTAATCTTAATAAACAAACAAACATTAGATCACATGCATAATTAAGGAAACAGTAAACAGTAAATACTTAATCACCCTCACTGAATTGGGCAGCCTAAACTGTATTTTGTAACATGTCTGCAAGCCAAAGTGGAAATGACAAGATGCTCTTTGTTCAAGTATGTTTGTTAGGATTACATATTTTGTAAAATAAATGACAGGCATGCATGGTCACGTGGCTTTATTTATAAAGTATGGTTCATTCTTCAATTGGCTATATGAAACTAAACAAACCCAATGAATACCTGCAACAAAATTAACTATTTAAATTCTGATTCAAACAAATTCTATTTCTAACAAAAACTTTTTTTTAATTTTTTTTAAGTTAAAGTGCCCTGAAAGAATTTAGCCACTGGCAACCATATTGGCTCCATAACCCTGCTCCAGGGCAGTTGCTGATTTTCAGCAGCTATATTGGTCACCTCACTATGGTGATGTTATGCATGGAGGACAATGTTCCATGATTTCTTAGTCAAGAGGCAACAACGTGGTGTCCACAGTCCAACCTGGACAAACTCTATCTATATGGCTCTGGTAAGAGGGAGCAACATGGTGTCCACAGTCCATCCTGGACAATCTATTGCTCTCCTTTATGGCATGATTGGAGTGGCAGATTTTTAGCCATTTCCACAACAATCAACGTTTACAGTACATACAGTATAAAACAAAAAAACACTGTAGATTCTTTGACAATGCTATTCACATGGCTTTAACTAGCAGACAGACATGCTTCACTTTTCATGGTATTGTTGAATTTGTCATGATTATTTTTGGTATTGGAAGCTGGCTAACCCTAACCCTTATAAAAATAGTGAGTCAGGTATTAATTAAATACACATGTGCGTTCCAATTTATTTTTTAAATGTTCTGTGTTTTAGAACAAACAGAGAAATAAAACAAACCTGTAAACCTGACAAAACATTTTTGTGACTGTATGACAAACCGGTCAGGACTCATTTGAACATTTTCACTTGATGGTGGTGCTAGAGGAAAGGTCAAGGGGTCACCAAAATCAATAGGTTTCTTCTTTTCTTCTTTTGGAGACATGATAATATAATATATAATAATAATGCAGGACCTGTTCAGAGGTCTTTAATTGGCATGCAATTATCCTCAACGTTTAGCGATTAGCACACACGGTTAGCACACACACACACCGGAACACACACGCATGCATTGTCTCTTGTAGGATCGCCGATGCGATTCGTCTCTGCGATTAACCCATCCCGTCCGCGTGTTGCTTTTTAACAGCGGAGGAGTGCAAGAATGTGACAATGTGACCATGTGACCGCGGCAGCGCGAGAGAGCGGCAGTGCGGAAATAGGCTGTCTATTGCCATTCTCTAAGACAAACGCTAACCTTAACCAGCTCCTTAACAGCGCCTAAACTTAACCTTTCTAACCTTAACCAACTCCGAAACAATGCCTAACCTTAACCTTAACAATGCCTAACCTTAACCTTAACCATAGAAAGAATATTGCCATTCTCTAAGACAAACTCTAACCTTAACCAGCTCCTTAACAGCGCCTAAACTTAACCTTTCTAACCTTAACCAACTCCGAAACAATGCCTAACCTTAACCTTAACCTTAACCATGCCTAACCTTAACCGGCGAAAGAATACACGTTAAAAAATAAATAAATAAAGAAATTGATGGGATTCAAACTTGAAACCAACAGACCGCAGGACCGCAGGACCGCCGCGCTGCCAGGTGAGCTAAGCTTCGAATGAGAATCATGGCGGTTTACGGCTAAATAATGCCGCAAGCTCTGCCGCTCCGCTCTGCGGTTGCCACGCCTGCCGCGGGGCGTGTCGCAGCCAATCAGGGAAAACGCGGAAGCATTCGGCGCACTCCTCCGCTGTTAATAAGCAATAGGCATCCCGTCCAAGACCGTTGGAGACATGAATGTGCACAGCAAATTTCATGGTAATCCAGCCTTTCCTTTTACTGATTACATAACTGCCTTGGCTGAGGTAAAAGGGCACAAAACAGAAAGTTAATTAAAAAAGAATAATAATTAAATATAGAGGGTATTACAATAATAAATAAAATATAGATGGTATTAAAATAATAAATACAATATAGAGAGTATTACAATAATAAATAGAATATAGAAGCTATTACAATAATAGATCAAATATATAATGTATTACAATAATACATAATATATAGAGGGTATTATAATAATACATGAAATATAGAGGGTATTATAATAATAAATAAAATATTCAAGGTATTACAATAAGAAATAAAATATGGAGGGTATTACAAGAAGGACATCTTATGAACTTACTTCAAAGATTGGGTGCATTGAAAATAATGTTCGGCCCAGAGGGGTAATACTATCCACATACTAAGTTACTGTAAGATGACATCTTTTGTCACAAAAGGAAAGTGACAGTTTGTCTCTTTAACTATATTTTACGTTTTCCAAAGAAAGAACATATAAAATAAAAAACAGTCAAGCGGTGGATTTGGGCATTTCCACTGTAAGTATGCATCTATATGAGTGAAGTAAAAGTTAAATCAGAATATTTTTTTGTGAGATGTTTCTGGTGTCTAATATTGAGGGCTCTACCTAACGCATAGAAAATAGACGACAAAAACAACACATTTTAGACAGGAATAAAACATGTGATCTGATCTGAAGGCAACAAGCTGCATTACAGGTACAGGGGTGTAAAAAGTACCCAGAAATTATACTTAAGTGAAAGTATGGGTACCGTCTCAAAATCGTACTCAAATAAAAGTCAAAGATTGGCTGTTTTTAAATAAAGTGCGGCTGCAGGATTAATAACGTTAACGTTAGTTCGGCCAGAGAAACAAATATAATTAAAATGGTTGGACCTGCGAGATTTGTACTTTCTACTTTGTAGGTCTGCATTTTAAATGTAATTGAGTAAAAGTACAAGTATACAAACCTAATAATACTCGAGTAAAGTACAAATCCCCCAAAACAGTACTTAAGTATTGTAACAAAGTACAATTACTCAAGTATTTTACACCCCTGCACAGGTGTCACTCGTATCTGGATTTAGACTCTAGATTTAGACTCGAGAATTAGACGGTTACACAAGGTCATAGAGTTGATCCTGATTAGTATTAGGATTAGGAGTTGGATTGGTACAGTAGTTAATCCAAAATAAAATAAAAACACATTTACCCTGGCATGCTAACTATCCATCCAGATGGTTTCGGTGTGATTATTATTAATAATGAATGATGAACGGGATGTAGTTTGGTAGAAAACAGTTCCTACATGAATCTAAGGGCGCGTTCACACCTACTCTGTTTGGTCCACTTTAAGTGGACCATGGTCCCTTTAAGTGGACCATGGTCCCTTTAGATCGATAGTCCGTTTGGTTTGTACAGGTATGAACGCAAACCGAACTATAATGAGGACCAAACAACCGAACCATGGTCCTCTTGAAAAGTTGGGACTCGGTTCGTTTCAATCGAACTATAGTACCTAATCCAGGAAGTACAGTAGCCTACTCCTCTCTAGACTGGCGCCGCACGCGGACAGTCTCTCTCTTCCTCCCTCTCCTCTCTAGACGCAGTCTCTCTCTTCCCCTCTCTCTCTCTACTCTAGACTCGCGCCGCGCGCGGACCCCCAAACTCTCCTCTCCTCTCCTCTCCTCTCCTCTCCTCTCCTCTCCTCTCCTCTCCTCTCCTCTCCTCTCCTCTCCTCTCCTCTCCTCTCCTCTCTAGTCGACTAGCGCCGGCCCGTGCTCATAATAGTATCTCTCTCATTACGCTGCCGGCAACTGATTACGTTTGTGAGTGCTATAGACTAGTCCAATAGATGCGACAGCATGTCCTTTGTTTACAAATTAGATCCGCACCAAACAGGGTAGTGTGAACGCAGACCAAATTAAACAATGTATCATTTTCACATTTGGTGCGGACAAATTAGAAAGTCCGGACTATCCCTGGACTTTCAGATGTGAACACACCCTAACTCACAACAAGGTCTTGAGTAACCGGGTCATTCCAAAAGAGACGTTGAGTTTTTCAAATATTTTTGGTGCTTTAATCTTCTGTATTGTTGCAGTGAAAGGGTTAACTGTTTGGTAGTGTGGTAGTGAAAGGGTTAAGTGCCACAAACTGAGTGCCATTCAACTCCACTGTGTTGGAGTGATGGCAGACATCTCTACAGCAGACATCTCCAAAACTAGGCGCAGCACACCGGAAAGATCTTTAGCTTCTTTAACCCTAACTACTCTTGTACATAACTCTTGCACATTATTTAACATCTTTCCCTCAGTTTCCAGCGGGTTCTCCTGTAGAGGTGCTCTCTCTCCCCTGAGGCATGTGGCATGATTCAAATTGTATGCAACCTTATATAATCCTCAGGTATGGCCTTTCTTGCCAGGGTTTATGGGTAATTTGGAAAATTAATGAGCTGGAACGTGACTGAGAGGAGTCCTTCATTTGAACAGGGTTAGGATAGGATTAGGATTAGCTATGTCAGTACGTATATGTACAGGGTATAAACAAATGTTTATTACAAACAGGGCTACATACTACGTATACGGTGGGATCAGTCAGTCTGAAATCTTGCCCAAATTGTTTCCAAATGTTCAGAGAGCACAACTGTACTTCTACTTTACTTGGGACAGCAAGAACTCAGAGAGGCAGTGTTCTGTTTTTATGGTATAAGGTCACAACTTGGCAACTAACCCAATACACCCGACACCACACCAGGGAATTCTAAGAAACCAGGTCTTGGCAACATTAAGTATTTTTATAACACTGTACAGCCAATCAGGTGTTTGTAGATGCCTGGGCTCAGATAATGAGGTTTCCTCCGAGCAGTCATGTCATCACTTTTTACATAGAGTTGTTCCTCGAAGGCCTAATGCCATGTGACTCAGATGATCTTCTTCTACAAGTGTGCAGGGAACTTCATGCTCTCATGTGTATACCGCCACCTATAGGAGCTCTGATGTATTATTGTAATGAGGTTACTGAGCCCCATCACTCGTACCACTAGTAGCAGGCTCATTCTGGATTTGCTTCAGGTTTTCAGCACAAAAATGCTGATTTGAAACATAATTCTAAATGTTTGTTCTAAATAAAATTCTAGTGTTTGAGTTTCGAGGAGAGAGTTTAGTGGTAGAGTTGGCCACTGAATAGACACCTCCCCCCAGGGACGTGCACAGACATTTGGAGGGGCTATTGCTCTAACCTGGAAAAAGGCCCCCCCCCCCCCCCTTTTATATATAAAAATATATTAAGTATAAAATATTTTCGCCACTCAAAAGGGCACTTTAGCGTGACATTTCTCAACTGTGGGGACACATGGTCAAGTTTAGACCATTGGAAGGGCACCAATGGGGCACGTCCTCTCGTTTTCGCCACACAAATTGGCACTTTAGCGGGACGTTTTTCAACTGTGGAGGCACCAGGGGGGGCAGCAGTGTCACTGCGCCTTCTTGCCCCTCCCTGTATTTGCAGCGGAGCTGCTTGTTCATTTTGTATGTAAAAAAATTAAAGAAAAAAAGGCTCTCCAGAGGCGCAACTCAGCCAATCAGAGTAAACGGGCTGTTGCCCGGGAAACAATAGCCCATACCTGTGCATATCCCTGCCTCCCCCCCAACCTCAGTGTTTACATGTTACTGAACTACCCTCATATTTAGTCAGCCAACCAGCAAGTCAGTCAGTCTTGGTTTCTGATTATTGTATGAATGTTACAGCTCCTCACATTAACCCTAATATTGTAAATGTTACGGCTGCTCACAATAATATTGTAAATATGTTGTCTAAATGTTACAGCTCCTCACACTAATATTGTAATTACTGTATGTTGTCTAAAAATAATGTTTCAGCTACATCCTCAATCATATCAAATCTTCTATGCTGGGCTTCAGTTATTCCAGGGGCAAACAGTATGTATGTATCCATGCTAAGTGATACTTCAGTATGTGCTCTGTTAGTATGCAAATACTGTACATGAAAGACACTTGTGTGAAGACTGAAAGGACCAATGTTTGAAGTATGGAGTGGATTGTTGCTAACTGATCGTTTCAATCCCACATTTCTTTGTGTCAGGTAATTTCCTATGTCATTTCCAGTTCCAGGTCATTGAAGATTTATTTAACAAACAAAAAACAACAATATACTGGCCAGTGATGCATACTTTGTGTGTTTTTGGCTAAACTGACATCAGTATATATCCATCAGTATATCCTCCAGATGACAGCTAGCAAATGGAAACAACTGAACTGTTTTCTTCTTCTGGTATTACTAGTATTATGTCACTTCACCTGGGTGTGCAGGTCCTCCAAGTATGATGTATGTAGTATCTTCCATACTCCATGTACTGAGCAGTGCGCTGTATATACTTTATGCATGTAGTACATACAAGTAATTCAAAAGCAGCACATTTTTCCAAACCTTTTCAAGTATTTCACTCCCCTTCAGTTTTCAAATTATATTCTTGCTAACCCTGACATCAGGTACTCTAAATGGTGCCAATAGTTTTATTTTCTTTTTTTCGCCTGTCAATCATTCAGTCTGTCAGTCGGTCTTCTCATTTAAATACAATGTTTTGTCTGAAGGTTAGAGTTAGCAGTGTCTCAGGTTAGGAGGTAGAGTGGTGGTCTGGTAATCTGAAGGTTAGAGTTAGCAGTGTCTCAGGCGGTAGAGCGGTGGTCTGGTAATCTGAAGGTTAAGGTTAGTAGTGTCTCAGGGGGTAGAGCAGTCATTTGGTAATCTGAAGGTTAGGGTTAGACAGTGTATCAGGAGGTAGAGCAGGTCCAGACGGCCACTACCTCCTGAGACACTGATGTGTTCTATGGTGGTGGAGCCCAGTACAAACCTTTCAGCGTTTCTCTCTCTCTCACTGTCTCTGTAATTCCCAAAGCACACTTTTATGAATGGAGGTATCTGTGTCATTACTACCAACAAACACACACACTGGAACAGGTGGAGAGTAAATGTGAAACCAGTCTGAAGATGACGTAATTTAGAGGATTGTGATGAATACACACAGAGAGAGAGAGAGAGAGAGAGAGAGAGAGAGAGAGAGAGAGAGAGAGAGACCATGCTGCTAATTGTTTTGATGGGTTAGGGTTTGATGTGTGCCCAGTGAACCATTGATTATGTCAGTGATGTGATGAACTGAGCCATGCTCAAATGCCAGAGGGCACACACACACACACGCACGCACGCACGCACGCACACACACACACACACACACGCACGCACGCACGCACGCACGCACGCACGCACGCACACACACACACACACACACACACACACACACACACACACACGCACACGCACACGCACACGCACACACACACACAGCCTACCATGGGGACAATAGATCCTGCCTGGCTACTGAGAGACAGAGAGAGACATGCAGTGGCGCTGTCTCAGAAAAAGCTAAGACATGGCAATGTGACGTCTCCAGAAATAGGCATCTAACGACATGAATGAAAACACTTTCAACATACTGAAGTAAACACTGAGCAATGTACCCCTTCCCCTGGTGGCCCTAAAAGACCAAAACAAAACGGAAAGCCTTGAGAAACAGAGAGACAGTCACCTCTCACCTACATTTACATTTACATTTACATTTAGTAATTCAGCTGACGCTTTTATCCAAAGGGACAAGTTATGTACAACAAGTAAGCAGGAAGGGTACAACTCTGGCAGCTAAGGTTAAGCAGTCTAACTTCATTCAAGTGTTGAACTTAAGTGCTACAGTCTTGAGTGCATAGTAGTACTGTATATATACATAATTAGCATAGTAGATAGTAATATAGGCATGGTAGATTACTTAGTAGCAAAGTGCATATGGTAACAGTACAAATGTTTTTTTATTTAATAATTTTTTTATTTCAGATATTGATTGAAGATGTGTGTTTTTAATCGACAGTAGAAACTTGGGCGGGTTTCAGCTGTCCTGACTGTGATGGTTTCAGCTGTCCTGACTGTGGTGGTTTCAGCTGTCCTGACTGTGATGTTTCAGCTGTCCTGACTGTGGTGATTTCAGCTGTCCTGACTCCTGACTGTGGTGATTTCAGCTGTCCTGACTCCTGACTGTGGTGGTTTCAGCTGTCCTGACTGGTGGTTTCAGCTGTCCTGACTGTGGTGGTTTCAGCTGTCCTGACTGTGATGGTTTCAGCTGTCCTGACTGTGGTGATTTCAACTGTCCTGACTCCTGACTGTGGTGATTTCAGCTGTCCTGACTCCTGACTGTGGTGGTTTCAGCTATCCTGACTCCTAACTGTGGTGGTTTCAGCTGTCCAGACTGTGGTGGTTTCAGCTGTCCTGACTGTGATGGTTTCAGCTGTCCTGACTGTGGTGATTTCAGCTGTCCTGACTGTGGTGGTTTCAGCTGTCCTGACTGTGATGGTTTCAGCTGTCCTGACTGTGGTGATTTCAGCTGTCCTGACTGTGGTGGTTTCAGCTGTCCTGACTGTGGTGGTTTCAGCTGTCCTGACTCCTGACTGTGGTGGTTTCAGCTGTCCTGACTGTGGTGGTTTCAGCTGTCCTGACTCCTGAGTGTGGTGGTTTCAGCTGTCCTGACTCCTGAGTGTGGTGGTTTCAGCTGTCCTGACTGTGGTGGTTTCAGCTGTCCTGACTGTGATGGTTTCAGCTGTCCTGACTGTGGTGATTTCAACTGTCCTGACTCCTGACTGTGGTGATTTCAGCTGTCCTGACTCCTGACTGTGGTGGTTTCAGCTATCCTGACTCCTGACTGTGGTGGTTTCAGCTGTCCAGACTGTGGTGGTTTCAGCTGTCCTGACTGTGATGGTTTCAGCTGTCCTGACTGTGGTGATTTCAGCTGTCCTGACTGTGGTGGTTTCAGCTGTCCTGACTGTGATGGTTTCAGCTGTCCTGACTGTGGTGATTTCAGCTGTCCTGACTGTGGTGGTTTCAGCTGTCCTGACTGTGGTGGTTTCAGCTGTCCTGACTCCTGACTGTGGTGGTTTCAGCTGTCCTGACTGTGGTGGTTTCAGCTGTCCTGACTCCTGAGTGTGGTGGTTTCAGCTGTCCTGACTCCTGAGTGTGGTGGTTTCAGCCGTCCTGACTGTGGTGGGAAGTTTCTTCCACCATTGTGGAGTGAGGACCGAGAATAGCCTGCTTTGGTTTGATGACCCCCCCAGGAGTTCGGATAGGAGTGGGTCTTAGAAGATGCAGAGCATAGCGGTCTTGAGGGTGTGTAGTTACTGTAGAGACCATTGACCAGAGGTAGGAGGGAGCCGTTCCCCTCGCTGCACGGTATACCAGGTCAAGGACCTTGAAGAAGAGGCTGATCCTTCTGATGTTGCGCAGGAAGAATCTGTAGGTTCTGGTTGTTGAGGCGATGTGAGCAGAGAAGTTCTTGGCGGTCAGGGACGGAGCCACTGTGATTGGAAGGTTGGTCAGTGGGGAGGATCGGACTGGCAGGTGAAGTAGCTCAATTTTTTCTTAAGTTTGAGGTGATTGGTCGTCATCCAGGTGGAGATGTCAGACAGGCAGATGGAGATCCGTTCAGAGATTTGGGTATTTGAGGGAGTAAAGGAGATGATGAGTTGAGTGTCATCGGCATAGCAGTGATATGAGAAGGCATGAGAAGTGATAATGTTAAACCAGAGATTTGGTTTAGAGATAGAAGAGGAGGGGTCCAAGGACAGAACTCTGGGGGACACCCATCTGTAGGGGCTAGGGGGCTGACAGGGTGCCTCTCCATTACAGTGAGGACTCTCAGACAGGCTCCTCTCATCTAGCCACCAGCACCTTTCCCTCTCCACTCCAGATTCTCTTCCTTCCCATCCTTCCTGTCTGTCCACTTCAGAACCTACAACCAAGACTCCACTCAATTCTCCACTCTCCATTCCCATAGTCTCCTCCTGTCTTAGTGCCTGACAGTGAGATTCTACCCTCTGCTTTGAACCATAGTATATAATATAAGATAAGATATATAATAATAAGAGAGTATATATCTACTACATATAGGTATATACTGTAGCTGCATACAACTGACTGCTATAAGACTGTACTATATAATAACTATCTGACTCCTATCTGTCATCTCTCATTACTCCTCTGTTGCTCCGTTGGTCTTCCTCTTCTCAGCATGACCTGATTTTAGCTCTCTCCCTCCTTCTCTTCTTGCCCATCCCCTCCTCTTCTGTCATCTTCCCCATCTCTTATCTCTCCATCATTCCAGACTATTGTCGCATTTATTGTCGAGCTGAAACAAAGGACTGCTACTGAACATTATCTATCTATCTATCTATCTATCTATCTATCTATCTATCTATCTATCTATCTATCTATCTATCTATCTATCTATCTATCTATCTATCTATCTATCTATCTATCTATCTATCTATCTATCTATCTATCTATCTATCTATCTATCTATCTATCTATCTATCTATCTATCTATCTATCTATCTATCTATCTATCTATCTATCTATCTATCTATCTATCTATCTATCTATCTATCTAAATGGCAGAAAAGAAGTTTTTACCAAAGGACGATGATAATTCTTCCTTGTTGTCCAGATTGGGGACTGAATCCCCTAAACCACGGGTGAAGTTTGGAGGGATGTTCTGTAATGTTGAAGGAGCCTTCGAGAACAAAACCCTCAACTTTGAGTCTTTCAGCCCCAGCAGCCAGCGGCGCGCAGCTCGGACTCGATCCGAAGATCTGTATGACTCCTGCAGCGACACGGCCAGTAACTTCTCCTCTGCCAGCCAGACACAGAGAGGGGGGGGACAGAGAGCAGACACGGGTTCTAGAGGAGGACAAACGATTGTTTTTCCAAGAGGACACAAAAGGAAAGAGGTAACTGACAGCTTTGTTCTAAAATAGAAATAACAGCGTTGTCCTAATCTAATCTTATTAAAGACCAAAGCAGGTTGAGTAGGTATTTAAATATAGAGCTTATTAATTAAAGACCAAAGCAGGTTGAGTAGGTCTTTAAATCTAGAGCTTATTAAAGCCGAAAGCAGGTTGAGTAGGTATTTAAATCTAGAGCTTATCAAAGACCAAAGCAGGTTAGGTAGGTATTTAAATCTAGAGCTTATCAAAGACCAAAGCAGGTTGGGTAGGTAAATCTAAAGCTTATTACAGTAAAGACCAAAGCAGGTTGGGTACAGTAGGTCTTTAAATCTAGAGCTTAAAGACCAAAGCAGGTTGGGTAGGTCTTTAAATCTAGAGTTTATAACCCCTGAAACTAGACAACCTCTGGTATATATTGTTTACAACCGTCATGGAGGTTGTAAGTTGTTGGTTAGAGGTTGTCTAACTTGAAGGTTAGACAAAATCTTGACGAGGGGGAGCATGACTCTCTCCTCAAGATATCTGAATGTAAATGGGTTCTAAGGGTACCCATGACCTCTCTCCTCAAGATATCTGCATGTAAATGAGTTCTAAGGGTACCATGACCTCTTACCTCAAGATATCAGAATGTAAATTGGTTCTAAGGGTACCCATGACTTCTCACCTCAAGATATCGGAATGTAAATGGGTTCTCATTAGGGATGTCCGATATTATCGGCCTACCGATATTATCGGCCGATATCGGTATTAAAATGTGATATCGGAAAATATCGGTATCGGTTTTCAAAAAATAACAATATATATATATATATATATATATATATATATATATATTTTTTTTTTTTACATTTCTATAACCTTTATTTACCCAGGCAAGCAAGTAAGAACAAATTCAGATTTTATTTATTGTCAAAAGTATGCATAATGTTGTGTTAATTCCACAACAAGAGATATGTAATGTTAATTACCTGAAATTATTCCATTTTTTGGGGGGGGAAACCCTACATATATCGGTATCGGTTGATATCGGTTGATATCGGTATCGGAAATTAAGAGTTGGACAATATCGGTATATCGGTATCGGTAAAAAAGCCAATATTGAGCATCCCTAGTTCTCATGACTCTCTCCTCTACAGGAATGCCCACTGTATGCTAACCCCATGCAGTTTTGTGCATCTTTTTGCATGAAGTACAAATGTGTTATTTTCGCCTTTTCTAAAAAGGGTATAGGGTCCCTAACCAGTCTTGGAATTGGCTACGACTGGAAATCCGAGACTCTTGTGGATCCAATGAGCCCAGCTGTATTAATATGTGATGATGTTAGTCCCCATAGTAGCAATTTTTTTTTTATTAGATTAGATTAGATTCAAATGTATTGTCATTATATAGTACAGTACAACAAAAAGAGGTTTAGCATCTAACCAGAGTGCAGATGTAACAGTAAAGTGCAATAGCAATATACAATGTGCAGGTGATTAAACTGGATATAAAATATATAAATGAGTACTACTGAGTAATAGTGCTAATCAGATGTATGTAAAGTACAGTGTTATTATGTACAGTGATACATGTATAAATACACTATGGTAGTAAGTCATACTGGCCAGCGGTATAACTAGTAAGAGTAGGTAAGGGATATGTACCTATATAGAATCTACACGTATGTAAAAAGGATTATATGCACGTACAGTATACATTACAGACAGATGTGGATAAATATATATATAGTAAATATAAATATATAAATGTGTATATGGTATATACAGCATTCTTGTACATGCTATCATACAGGTATATGGGTAGACTCTAGTTTGAGGTAGGTAGTGATTATTATGATTACAGTGTAAGGCAGTTGTAGACAGTGAAAGTAGTAGGCAGGTATAAATTGAGTATAGGCCATTTTCAATTTTCAATTTACATTTTCAAAGTTTGTATAGTATGGGTAACAGAGCCTAGAGTATATGAAAATGAGAGCCTAGAGTATAGGCAATGGGGTTCAGAGTTCAGAGTGTATATCGTATGGCTGTCATTGTGGTACAGAGTTCAGCGAGATGACAGCTGAGGGGAAGAAGCCGTTTCTGAGCCTGCTTGACTTGGAGTGGAGGTTCCTATAGCACAGGGGTAGGCAATTAAGTTGGGCAGAGGGCCAAATTTTTTCCAAGCCATTGTATGGGGGGCCGGAAACAAAAACAATGGCTAATTTAATATATTGATAGTGAAAAAAGTTTAACTCTGTGACAGACCACCTTATAACTAAGACATACATTTGTGGCAGAGGCAGATAATGGACAAAATAAATGAGCTGCATAGGTGGCCTAATAAACTGTAAACGACATACACATTTGCACTGAACATTATACCTTTGTCTGTTTGCCATTTTATTATAAAACCAGAGACAAGCGCCTCTCTCTTATCGGCCTATCTTACATTACACGCAACCAGGGGCGTAGCTGGGGGGGGGGGGGGGGGGGGTAGATTAGGATGATTCTAAGGGCCCAGCACTGGGGGGGTCCCAGAGAACACTATTATTATCTTTTTATTAATATGGTTTTATTATTATCCTAAAGTAAGTTAATGTAGATGACTCAGAAGTATAATTGCCTGTATTAAAAGAAAAACGTCACAAAAGAAACAAGCAGGTGTTTTTTTAAGTTTCCATAGATTGTGACTCCCCTGCATTTCTCTAACAATGGTTTGATCTACTGCCTCACGAGTCCCACCCACAACAGTCCATCATGCAGCCAGGTGCTGCCGGCTGAGTGCGTGTGTGTAAAGACGGTCTGTCATTGGTGGTGGTGGCAGGCAGACCTTTCATGTAAGTTACAATGCTCAATACAATAAAACACATTTATAATCATCATCTTCTCTTAATTTTCGCTGCTTTGAATTACAGGTCACAGTCTTTATGTTAGCTAACGGTGTTGTCAAGATCCAGACCTCAGGCCCCCCCCCTCTCTCTCTCTCTCTCTCTCTCTCTCTCTCTCTCTCTCTCTCTCTCTCTCTCTCTCTCTCTCTCTCTCTCTCTCTCTCTCTCTCTGCACTAGTTGCCTCGGTCTCTCTCTCCCTCTAGCTCTCTTCCTCTGTGCTCGCTCTCCCTTGCTACCTCTGATTACAGATGTGCAAACAGCTGCCACTCCTTGTCTCATCAACTCACAACTATCATTTTCCTTCAAGCATTGACTTTCATATTTTCCATCATATACCACTTTCTGATTTCATTTAATTGGAAAGAAAATAATGATAATAAAATAAGAATAAAGTACTTATATCTGCGTTTACAGATGAGAAAGAGACCCAAGAGTTACAGGTAATGGGATATCAGACAGCTTAAAGTGTAGGATAACATCCCTAGTAAAAAAAAATGCTATAGGAATCTCTATACGTTTTTGGAACCCTATAGCAATCCTTTAGGATCCCATAGGATTTTGAGACAGTTCTGTGCTCTATATTGCAGGAAATTGCACGTACAGGTGTTCATTAAATTAAAAACATTCTGCCATGGAGGTGGTCGTGCCGGACCCACTCCAAACCACCCCTTGCCTGCCAGTTACTAATCTTGCACCCCCACTTTCAACTATAACTAGGCGGCACAGCAGCGCACCAGCAGCTTGCAGCTTGAACAGACTGACAGGAAAATGTCCTCAGTTTGAGTCAAATTTACTCTGCGAAATGTACTGTGTATATCGAAGCAGGGAGTGATTGTATACTACAGAGCACATCAAAATGTAAGTGTCTGTCAACCTAATAGTGTGCTTGAGTAGACTTTGTGTGGGAGATGGGATTACAGAGAGACAGGACAAGTAACAGCTTTTGTATGTTGAGTATCAGAAAACATTGTCACAAGAATAGGGGAAAATATGCCTAGCCTAGTGCGACTCAAGGTTCTTTGGTAGACTAGTGCATTGGTTCATTCATTGAAGATGAACGCAATGCGACATCCTTTACTAGGCTCACCCACCAACAGTTCAGGTGCTGAACTGCTGATCCGAATGTATAGGTAAAAAACATATTATGCGTTTTCATCAATAAATACATGGGAAGGAAGGATGAGTGAGAGAGATATGTGTTTGTATGTTCTATGTTTCCTGTTGTGTATTTGTAGAATTGGGCAAGATAGGGGAGGGAAAATGGGTGGGAGGGAGGGGGGAGGGTTCGTACAACGTCCTTGAAATGCTTAATACTTGTATTTTGACACAAGGTAGCGCTAATTGTCGGAGATTGGCTTTGAGCCATAAATATTGGATCCGACTAAAGGTGTATTTTTTACTCTTTATTAATTATTATTATTATACATTTTTGCTATAGAAAACAGCACTTAAAAGTGAACTGTATCCCTTTTATTTTTTGATTCTCTTTTTTGAGAAAGTCCTTGAATCAATTTTGCAATGTCTGTGGGAACCCAGGAGGGAGGGGGGGAAGGGCGAAAATACAAAATATGCCATTCAATGTGTAATGTATCCAACTGTACCTTTGATGACTAATAAATAAATGTTTAAAAAAATAATAATAATAATTGGTAAACAAACGTAATGCTGAAAATATACACTTTACTGTATATCTCGGGCTTAAGAGGTTAACCCTGTGAGGCCCAAATTAAAAGCAATTTCAGAGGCCAGAGGGTGGGACATATAAACACATTTACTATCAAATAGCTGTGAGGATTGGTCCGTTGCCGCCACACACTTCAAAGGGTCAAGTACCAATTACCGTCACGCACCTGATGTGTGTTGTAATCAGCTCACCTGAGCCCTTCATATACTCTGGGGTTCTATCATTCTTTGTCGGGGAAGAATTAGGGAGGGATGGGCGTAATGGCATAGTTAAGAGTGCAGAAAGGATGAAGAGGGGAGCAGATAGGATAGAGACGGAGACGGTAGTGATTAAGTTTGAGGGTAAGGTTGTTCCTAGTGTGGTGTTTGTAGGGTATAGGATGTTTAGGGTTAGGGAATTTGTTCAGAGTCCTCTTAGGTGTTATAGGTGTCAGGAGTTTGGCCATATAGCTTTTTCATGTAAGAAGGGACAGAGGTGTGCTAGGTGTGGCGGGGAGCATGACTATGGGAAGTGTGGAGAGGGAGTGAAGCTGAAGTGTTGTAGTTGTGGGGGGGAGCATAGTGTAGCGTTTAGGGGGTGTGAGGTGATGAAGAGGGAGGTAGTGGTTCAGAGTGTTAGAAGGGAGGGTAAGTTATCGTATGCGGAGGCGGCTAGGAGGGTAGGACAGGGAAGTCAAGATAGGGTGCAGGGGTGTGGAGAAGGGCGTGTGGCAGAAAGGGTAGGGCAGGAGGATAGAGAGAGGGTGTGGGAGGAGAAATTGAGTATTGTGGCCTTCGTGGCAGGGGTGGTTAATGTTGCGGCAGAGATTGAGGGTAGAAATGATAGAGTAAGGATGATTGTTAGGATAGCGGTTCAACATTTGGGTATGGTAGGTCTGACATGGGAGGAGGTGGATAGGGAATTGAACAAGGGGGCTGAGGGTGACCAAGGACTCCACAGTCAGCCAGAAGGGGGCAAGGAGTGTCTCGCAGAGGGGGGCTCAATTAGGTAGTAGCAGCATTAGCTGCACTCCATGGAGGTGAGGGTTGGGAGTTAGTTAGAAGTTGAATTATACGTGATTCAGAGAGTGGGGTATATAGTATGATGTAGATGGACAGGGATGGTGAACGGTGTGGTTGTAGGTAATTGTTTTGTAGGTTAGGTAGTTAGAGTAGGGGTTAGAGAAGGGAGAATGGAAGACTGGCCCGATTTCCGGGTCGGTAGGTGGCGGTAAATGCCCCAATTATGGTGGCCGTCCGCCGTAAAACACCAAAAAGAAGAAGAAGATTCTTTGTCGGGTCGTTTTGGATTACCTCTGGATGCTGTTTGTTCCCCCCGTGTTGTACCTCGTCTGTTTTTCTTCAGGACGTCTATGGAAGTCGCCGCTGTTGCTTTTCTCTGTCATCCGTTGGAGCTGTGCCTCATTGCCCGCTTTGCGCATTTGCGCCTTGGTGAGTTTTTGGAACGAACCTTTTGGATTCTCTGTTTTCTGTGTGTTTTGGTAACACTGAAGATTTGCCGTTTTTGTTTTGTACTGGACTCAGCTAAACTTGTGTGTTGGTAACACTGAAGATTAAGTCACGTGTGATTGTACTGGACTCTGCTAAACGTGTGTGTTGGTAACACTGAAGATTAAGTCACGTGTGATTATTCTGGACTCAGCTAAGGAGGACTGGACTGCCTTTGTATTCCGTTGGCTGTTTTGTTGACAACTCTCTCTCTCTCTCCGTTCCTCCCCGAGTTGGAGCCTTGAGTAGCTGCAGAGCCGCAGAGGCAGTGGCGCAACGCTGCTTCACCCTCTCTACACCGAGACGATCTGCAGAGCCGCAGGCTGCTCCGCCCATAACATTCCCCACTTGTACCTTTTGTTGTTTCATCTATTCCCTGTTACTTTGGAAATAAATACGCCCTGGTTTTTGGCTAAATCTGAACTACCTGTCTGTGCCGTGCTGTTGGGGTTGGTGTCAAACCATAACAATAGCATTGTGAGGCTGAACAACAGGACCAATTGACTATACATGTGCTTAATTTTTTTTAAATAAACATTCTTAAAAAGAAAAGAAAAAGAAAATACATGGCCAAAAAAGAATTCGCTCGCGCACTGACGAGCGCTCGCTTGTATTAGGGGCCCATAAGGATTCTTTCAGGGGGCCCAGAATCTACAGCTACGCCCCTGCACGCAACCAATGTGTCTATCTGACGGCCCTTTCTGTGGAACGCACTGGACTATTGAGAAACAATAGGAATTTTCCATTGGTTCTCGCAGTCCATGTGACCATTTCTAGCATTTCCTTTGGCTATAGTGACAGACATAGATATATGATAAATGGATAGATACAGCGGATTAGATGCAGTCCAGAGAAAACAACCAATCTAGATATTTCAAGATTCTATGCTTTACATCCGCACATTCTCTGAGAGATGCACTAAACTTTGAGATGACAATCGATTCCGATACAATAAAGCAAGTCTTTATCACAAACAAATCCAAAGATATTTAATGTTTTACAAAACATGTCTACTGTTGCGCCCGGCTTTAGAGGGTTAAAATTCGAATAGTATTTTTTATTTAGTTAATAAATGTCTCATTGAAATTCCTTATATACCTAATGTAGCGCATCTTCTTGAAGCAGATTCAGCTTTTTTTGCTCTGATTTGACTTCAGTTTAATTGCATTGTTACTGTTCACATGTGTGGTGCCGTCACAGTCATATATAAGTAAAGATAAAGTTTGAATGACTTACTGAACTGATGTTTTAATTTCACACCACACATGTGGTGTGGCTTGTTTGTTATTTCAGCACCAGGCGCTGTCCACCAATTTTTTTCATGTTGAGCAAGCACTACATTGCACCTCGCTGCCTACCTGTTATTCACTCTCAACATGGATAAAACAACGTATAATAAGCATTCTTTAGGTGGTGGTAGTTTCTCAATTTGGACATTATAGCTATTCTGAAGGGCCCGATATTATTGCTGGCGGGCCAATTTCGGCCCGCGGGCCGCCTATTGCCGACCTGTGCTATAGCACCTCCCAGAGGGGAGGAGGGTAAACAGTCCGTGGGATTGGGATGAGAGATGTCCTTGACAATGCTGCGTGCATTCCTCAGACACCGTTTGTGATGAATAGACTCAATTTCAGGGAGTGATGTACCGGTGATGCGTTTTCACTACCCTCTGCTGTGCTTTCCGGTCTGAGGCAGTGCAGTTGCTGTACCAGACTGTGATGCAGTTGGTGAGTATGCTTTTTATGGCACACCGGTGAAAGTTCACCAGAATCTGAGGAGACCACATTAAGAAGAGACACTGGTGAGCTTTCTTGACCATTAACGAGGTGTTGAGGGTCCAAGAGAGGGCCTTAGAGATGTCGACGCCCAGGAATTTGAAGCTGGAGACATGCTTGACCTCTGTCCTTTTGATATGGACAAGGTGTGTACGTCAGCTCTAGTCTTTCTGAAGTCCACAATAAGCTCCTTGGTTTTCTTGGTGTTGATCCAGGATCCAGATTTCCAGGTTGTTGTCAGCGCACATCACCAGGTGCTGGACCTCCTCCCTGTAGGCCTACTCATCATAGTTTTTGATAAGACCCACCACGTGTCTTCTGAAAACTTGATAGTGGAGTTGGTGCCATGCACAGGAGTGCAGTTGTGGGTGAAGAAGAGGGAGTAGAGAAGGAGGCTCAGCACACAGCCTTGCGGGACACCGGTGTTCAGGGTGAGGGTGGAGGTGGTAAGATTGTCTATCCTAACAAACTGGGGTCTGTTGGTTAGGAAGTCAAGTATCTAGTTGCTGACAGAGGGGTTAATGTCGAGGTCCTTGGTTTCTACAAGGTCAACACGTTTGGAGGGGATGATGGTGTTGTCCCTATCAATAGTCTATGAACATTACGTGAAGTGGGCAACATGTTGTTGGCACAATTTGGAAATGTACAAACACAAACCATTATTTGTATCTTTTCGATAACGCTAAGGTAGCTGTATTCCAATGCAACACACTTTTTGTGGTAACATTACTATCCATAGAATTCTCCTTACTCTCTCATGCTCCAGTTTTCCTGCTGCTCACACACACACACACACGCACGCACGCACGCACGCACGCACACACACACACACACACACACACACACACACACACACACACACACACACACACACACAGACACACAGACACACACACACACGCCACATGGGATTTCAGAGAGACTTCTGTTTGAGCGAGATTTCAGTTTTGGTGGAAAAAACAAGCACTTTTACTGGACGTACGTTACCTGGTAACCAAATAAAAACAAGAGGGAGTTATTTTTACAGGATGACCAGAGAAATTTAAATATGTTGGACTTCAACAGATTTTCCTGGTAAAGAAAAATGGCAATTACAGAATAACAGAAAACCTAGCATTCAGTATTACAGACATTAAATTGCAGGATCCTTTCTAGAACTTTTGACAGTAAATAGACATAATATGTCTCCTTTAATGAATAATATATGATAATAAAGATAATGTAATTTATCTCTCTTTAACCTCTTAAGCCCTAGCCATATTTTCAGAAAATCCGCCTAAAAATACATACCTAAGTATATGGAAGATTGCTCCACTTCTACAAGGACCATTTGCATGTTCTTGGTATCTATAGGGACATCTATGGATCTCAGGGAATGTAGAATGTAGTGTCAGAAATATGTCTGTTACTAGGCTTGAGTAATTGTAATGAACCAAAGGAGAATATCAATTCTATTCTTTTTTTCATATTCTTTTTTTTATCTTTGACGGTGAATAACACCATGCTAAACATGACCAGACATGCCACTGAGCTTGTTCAGCACCTTCTTGAGATCACATGTACAAAAAATGTAAGCAAATTAATAAAGGGAAGATGATTAAACAGAAGGTTTTGTAGATACAGTACTGAATTCTGCCATCTGGACACATGCTATTTGAAATATTATTATAGAATATAGAATATCAGGCCTATAAATGACCTCTGCTCTTTCCAATGGCAGAGTTCAATCTGAATGTATTGCCGTATAGATTCACATAATCTAATTAACATAAACTATATCAACAATGCAAACTAATTTAGAGAACATAGACAATAAAGCCACATATGAAAGGAACCTGCCAACATAGTAATATTCATATCTTCAAACACAATGTAGGAGCAGCATACTCTCCCCCACTCTACTCTCCTCTTCCCCCTTTCCTTCCTTCCTCTCTTCCTCACTAGTCTGGTCAGTTTAGGCAAAATGGCTGCAAAAAATGATTAACATTTGAGCCAATGTTTTTCTGTTCATTTAGGGCCTGATGAACAAAAAAATGCAAGGAGCCCAAAACATTTGCTAGGCGAAGTCCCTGAAACGGCCACGCCCACTTTTTAGGCCTGGAATTTTGTATCTCGGCTCCTGGAGGCCGCAGAGAGTTGATTTTGGGCTCAAAGTTGCGGAAACACCACATTTATATTAGTGTTATGAACAAACATAGACTCTAAAACCTTTACTTTTTCAGATATTTGTGAAAAATCGCAGCCATTCCAAATTTCATCACAGAACTCTCCAGACATGATCCAGTACACTGAGTATATTGCCATGGAAGCAGTAAAGAACTGCATTGATGACAGCTCAGATAATGTTTTTGATCTTCACAAACTTGAGAATATTTATCTGCAGAAAATTGAAGACTTGGGCATCGACCAGATGTACAGATACCGAGATGTCACACCATGTTACCTGTTACCTGTTTATTGCACAATGTTGTTTTTTATTGGATTCTATTATATGTTGTACCACTGTATTGCACATCGTTGCGGGCAAGACCACCCGCATTTCATTGTATACTTGTATGCCGTGACAATTAAAACTCTTGACTTGACTTGACTTGATCTCACTTGACACGATTAGCTGACAAACTGTCAAACAGCCGCCTTGACCTAAATGTAGTGCTGAAAGAGCCAGGGGCGCATTACATTGTTATTAGGAAGGGTAGTTTGGACAATGTAATCAGTAACAGTGAGTTTTTGGATTCACTTTGCAAAGTCACAAAGGCTGTTCGGGATGCAATCATAAAGAACCGGAGAGACAGTCAAGGCACACAGCTTTCTGACTTGTCTACAGAAGGATTACGGACAAATAACAATCTCAAACTAAAGATGCTTATGTCACTACTTTGTGATGGAACAGCGAGATATCAAGACCTTCCGACCCACCTTGAACAAATGTGCCAGACCGTAAGCTTCAACACAAGGATCAGACCAAAAACCAACAACCATTCACAGCAATCGCAATCTGTCATCCGAAAGAGGCACGGATCTGTTGAAGAGCCTGTGAATGGACATCTGACACTGAAGCTCTATTCAATGAACAGATTCAAAAACTTGTTACAGATGTGGGATATTTGTGGATATCCTGATGAAGAATGTGCTCAGTCAACCGAGGCTTGGATAATAACAAGGTTTATTAACCAAACAGATAGAATACATAGAGAGAATGGCTGAGGCTCTCGCCCCAGGTGATCAGCTGAAATTACCCAGGTAAGAAGCCTTGATTGTGGTCGGGAAGAGCCCTTTATAGTTCAACAAAGGGGGTGTGTGGTCCCATTTGATAGGTCAGATGGGGGGGAGGGGGTACAGGTTTGGGGACACAGGGGAGGGGGGTGATTATTCCACAGAGAGGGGGGGGGGGCACAGGTAAAGGGAACACATGGGAGGGGGATATATTTACATGAGGATATATTATACCACAATACTCACTTTTCTTTCTTATAATGTGGGTGAGATTAATGTATAATATGCCAGGATTGTTTGGAACAGGTAAAAGTGGGGATAATAGTTTAAAATTAGAATTATTTACATACATGATTAATAGAATTATTTACATACATGATTCATGACATGATCGACTGGACTGCGGTCTGTGTTATTTTGATATCAGAGATGTGGGAATAGATATCACCCTTTTCTTTTATTAATCGCTCAAAATACCTATATCAATGAGTGGTCCTCATCTCTGATATCAAACAACAATTAACATAATCATTAGAAGCTATCGCTGTGCAAATATCTTGGCATACCTTCAGTCGTTCATGTCGTGACTCTGGGGAGCTAATGTGATCGTTTGTGCATACAGGCATCGTAATAAACCAATTAAATACATGCACTGTCTGTGTGGTCAGAGTGCCCAGGGTGAAAAAACAAAATTGTGTTCATAATTATTAGGAATCGGATTTACACATAAGGCTAATGTGTACAAAAACATTTTAACAACCGTTAACCTGGTGGTTAATAAAACTAACATGATTGATTATGGGAAACTGTTCACAAATATATATATATATTTTTGCACATTTTGTGATGATTCTTGATGAAATTACTTAGGATACAGTTGTATTTAATCTGAGTTTGAGTGTCCTTTCATCTGTGATTGCCTCAGCTTTGTTGGTCTTTACTTAGAATCAGGCAATTTTCTCCATTTCTTCTCTATAAATGAGGAGATAAAACGTCTTATGCATCGCTTCTGTATGTAATTCTAGTGCATATACTATCAATGGTTCACCATACAGGTGCAAAACAACGTTACATGTCCTCTTCTATGAGAGAATAAAACAACTGATTCTTTCTTGTTTGACAATACAATTTTGTAACCTAAGTAATTCTAATGTGATGTAATGTGATCATGTGGTCACTTCTTCCTTCAGCAATACATTTTAGCTCATTATTACTAACCATTGTTAATGCTTTCTCATTGATTTCTTTTCATCACATCCCTAGTTCATCGTTTTGCAGATACATACAATTGTGTGAAAAGTTTCCTGCTTGTGAAGGTATTAATCTGAATGATGTTGTGTCGTTGTTGACAAGGTGTTCTCTGTCGGTCGTGTGGCAGGGCCAAACAGTAACACATAAAAATTAAATAAATACATACAATAGACATTACCTTAGTGGCTAATGTGTCAAAATAAAATTGAAAACCGTTAACCTAGTGGTTAATATAAAAGGTGATTATGATAATCGTTATGCATTGTTCTGTGGTCAAAACAAACTTGGTGTCTTGGAACAATCCAACTGGTTCTGCCCTGTTTAACAATATAATTTTTCAATGTGACTCTGTGATCATTCCTTATTGTTATTATAAATTGGTTATTGCAATCTTATTGGTTGTATTTCATCATATTCTTAGTTCATAATTTTCTTGATACATATGAACTTTGTGAAACATCTCTTGTTTGTGAATCTGACAGTTGCTGCGTCGCTGTTGACCATCTGTTCTCTGCCAGGGATGTGTCCTTCTGTGGTGACCTGCTGTGTGTTGAACGTATCGTACATTCAGTTGATGTTTCTGTGAGCCTGTCGTGTGGCAGTAAGACAGTAAAAAGTAAATAAATACATAACAATTTTGGACAATGTGTATTCAGAAGTCTCTTCGTCCACAGGTCTCATTTGCTATGTGTCTCTTCTTGACGATGCAGTCGGGAATATTCACTGGTCGCCGTCCATTCCCTGTCAAGGGTCACTTGTCTGCGCTGCTCTCCATCACCACCACATGTCTGCCACTGTGCTCACGCTTGGCTCCCATCAGGCCCAGAGACATGGTGGTCAGGGCGTTTTTTGAATGTGTTGTGCTGGTTTCGCTGTCCTCTCCTCGTCATTGCGGTACCACTTGATGGAGGGCGAGGGCCCGCCGGTGTAGTGGCTAGTCAGTAGGACGCTCTCTCTCACACGGATGACAATCTTGTCATGGGAATCCACCTTGATGGTCGGGGCTTTGGTTCCCATCTGCAGGTGATGGGTTTGGTCTGCAGTGCCGGGGTGGAGGCCGTCAAAGTTTGATCTCCTCTTCGTCAGTGTCTCCTTGGTCAGTCTCCTTCGTGGTCCTCTGCTCCACTTTCTTGGGGATGTCTGTGGGCTGGGTTGGATGGTTCTCCCACGGTTGTTGTCGTCGCCTCTGGTTGTCAATTTTCTTTATGTGTCCCGCTGTGATTAGCTTGTTAATCTCAGCGCGGTACACAGTCTCTTGAGCGGGGTCTCTGGCTAGGCGCCGCTCTGTGTTCAATAGATACCGCTCCGTCGCTTCTTTTGGGGCGTGGAAGGTGGGCATACCCTCTCGCCTCAAGAGTGGAGTTGCGTATCTCATCACTCCGTTGACTTTGACTCTCTTTGTCCCTTGCTCGAGGAGTGCTATGGCGTAAATGTCTTCCTTGGAACGAATGTCTTTCTTTTCGTTCTTAAAGGGCATTGTCTCTAGTGTCCATAGCCTCTCGACATGCTGTAGGAGGGTGGTGTCTTCTTCTGTCACTCTGGAGTGGAGGCAGCTAGTGGCTGCTGTTCGGTTAAGAGACTTAGCGAGGGGGCCTTGTAATGTCCATCCTAGGCGGGTCTCGACTGCTGCAGGACAGCCTCTGGGCCCTGTGTGGACCCGGTCTATCGGGACTATGAGGTCTGCATGGTCGGAGCCTATCAGCAGGGTCGGGGTGGCACCGTCTATGAGCGGGATAGGTAGTTGACGCAGGTGCACATATTTATCCATCAGCTTGGCGATGGGGTAGGTGTACTGCGACAGGCCTATTTCTTGGCTGGTGAAAGCATTAGTAATCCTATACAGTCTCTCTGGCTGCCCGCTTGCTGCGATAGTGAAGGAGACATTCTCGCCCTTTATCGTCTTTAGATCTCTTCTTATTGTCCGAATCGTCATTGGTTGTGTCCGCAGCTTCGTGGTTCAGGTCGCGCGTCGTCTCACTCGTCCTGTCCTCTCACCAATTCGTGATCTGAGGGTGATAAACACTGCCTTAGAAAACTCCTCACATAAATGATTCAACGCCTTTCTGCTAAAGTGGAAAATCATTTTGGGATTAATTCAATTCATAGTAAATAAAATCACTTAATTGACAATAGGAAATGCAAACCAATTGCATTAGCAGTGATAACTTACGTCAAGAAGGTCACATTCACTACAATTTTATCAGATCTTGTGTCTAACTAGATCTTACAGCATTAGGCTTTAAATAAAATTTGTAAATGAATGGCCAAAGTCTTGAATCAGATAAAATAGTCTGTGGTGTTAAATTGAAGTTGATCTTACCTCAGGATGCGTTGGGTGTGCCTCAGGATACTTACCTCGCCACGACTTCTCTGGCGTTTTTCACATCTCAGTATGGCTCATCATAGCATAGCATGGGGAAAAAACATAAAATCTAGGTAGCCAGTTAATTTTTGCATGAAAAACAATCATTTGTTTTGTCATCTACGTTTTAACTAACCTTACTGTCATGCATTTGTCCTAATAAACTAATCTACACTGTAGCACTCAACACTTTGATGACCATTGTTACTCAGCTGATAGAGGTGTGCCTTGCCTGATGTCCTGTCGTACAGAACCTGTGAGTCGCTTTGGATAAAAGTGTCAGCTAAATGATCAATGTTGTTGATATCTTGTACATTTAGATAATTGTGCTGCAATTTTGGTGGTTGATAATTTTGCAATCATGGAGAGTATTAGTTGTTAAAAGAATAGTCTAAGGAAAGTCATGCATGTTATTGGTTATGAACAGAGAATAGAAGGAGGGGATTGTAAGTAGTTGTTTTCATCATATCTTTCATCTCGGGCACTTCTCTAATTCATGTGTCTTTTGAAAAGAGATGATGAAAACGACTGGTTAGTTATTGTTAGTATGGGAGTTAGGTAGATTTTCATAACTGCAAATTCATCACCGGTGTCTAATTCATGTTAATTAAGTGGTTCTCTGTTGCCATCCACCGCTAGGTGAGTTCATCAAGTATGTGGTCACGAGTGCAGGCATTTGCATTGCTTTGTCTCCCAAGTGCCCACTCTGAAGAAATTTACATGTGGGTGTTTTGGATGTAGATTTGTTCCAAATGGTCAATCGATTGTCTCTCAGCTCTGCACTGTCTCTCGGTTGACATGCAAATTGTTGGATTTTCTGTCTTTTGTGATACAATTTGGGTGTAGTCATTCACTGTTTTGCATCTCGCCTCAGAGCCAGATCTGTAAATACAAACACATGTTAATTTTCCACTCTTTTCTACTGTCTGTGTGCTCAACAAACATTAGCTAGATCTCATCCATCCCGTTCTAGGATAAATGATAGTGTTATCATTTATCAATCATATCGCATATGTACACAAGCATCATATGTGGACCCACACATTTTGAATCATGTTTAAAATGTCTTACAATGGAAAGGGCTAGTTATCTTTCATTGGTTCTTTAGATAAACACATTAACTCAAGTGAATATAACCTAAACATCTTACTTTTAAACATGATCTATGTTGTTTGTGTTCCAAGTTTTCAACATTGAAAGCTTATAAAGTCTAATCTAACGCTGTTTATGTGGACTACAATTCCTGTACTGCCATATATTGGGAACCGGAAGTGTTTGTTTAGCTCCCATGGTCAGTATGACCGGTACGCCCACAGATGTATTATAATTCTGAAACAGACATTGTAATTAGCTTTATGTGACTTATAATGTGTAAATTAAAGCACATAAACACTCAAGTGATCTGAGATAGTTGTAATTTGCTTTAACTGATAGTTGTGTATATGTACAGTTTCTACGTCAAATGACTCCCTTTTCTTGACTCCTTTTGTATCACAAAAAGTACTGAATTTGCAAATCTGGTATGTCATAAATGTACAGATGTAGCAGTACTGACTATCTGTCTGTCATGTATGTCATAATATGTTCTGATAAATTGAAAATGGGGGACCCTGATGTAAACAAATCTGGTATTGAAAATGGGGGACCCTGATGTAAACAAATCTAAAGTCTCTCTCTGGTCTGCATCCCCTTAACAATTGTGTATTGAGCTGTGCTGTATTGTACCCATTCTGCAATCTGTTAATAAAGTTTTCAATCAATCAATGCATCTATATTTATGATTTTTATACTCACCGGGGACAGCTGTTGTGTTGGGTTGGATCAGTTACGTGTCGTCAGCAACCCGCATCTCGCCACCACAACTCAACATTTTCCAATAGCAGCGCGCACATACATATACAAATAAAACATATACTACACGTGGATTTCACGCACCCTTGGCTTTGGGCACATTACACTTTACGTTCGCTTATGGATAGTTTAATATAAAATAATAATTTCACGGCGCGCATAGCGTCACGTCATTGCTTCATGCGACGTTCGTGTGTTCTCATTCGCCTCGGAAATAACGCTTTGTAATTCAAACAGTATTTTTCCACGAGCTCTCAATAGCCTGGAATTCCTATACCAGCGTTTTGTTACCGAATGAACGCGCCTGTGCATATGTGAAACGTAAACAAACTAAAACGATAAAACTATACTTCCCCAAATGGCCGTTCCCGTGGGCCGGTGTTCTGCGGAATCCGGAAATTACTATCCTAGTTTGTTCCCGTGAACTGCACTTCAATGTTATTCTTTGTATAACGGTAACTAGTCTCTCAATGCTCGTCGCGCTATCCGTAGCCGGTTCTTGACTCAATAAAGCAACGCGACGGGTCCTATAATACTTGTGCACATACAAACGAGACTTAAACAGACAAACAAACAATAATACATATAAGTTAACGTGTGTGTATATCTGACTGTATTGGATCGCTTTACGTTTAGTCGACCAACATCTGTTGCGACAAGGCATTCATACCCTTGATATATAACTACACATCGTTATTAAAATCATAACGACCGAACCTGACTTCGAAATTTACCAGCGATATATTAGATTATATATACCTTTTAATCACACTCACGGTCCCTTCGACCTGCGACTCGTTAAATGTACATTCACGTACTCCCGAGACAGGTCATCTTCCCGCTATCTGTATAATCAATTGGAATTCAATCCAAATACATCGTTTTCAGGAATGGAAGATATTGTGGGTTTAGTTTGAGGTTGAAACAATGAATATTATGACGCTACTCTGGTAATTAATAGGTTCCAATAGAGTAGCGTTTTCCATGGATATCACATCATAATAAGCCCACGCTTCTTGCCTTGTTGCCTATATTTTAGCCTGCATCAGCTAGACTTGGGTTAGCAAACCAACAACCGATTATTTTGTGCCCTAACTTTCGGTTTGGCAACAGCCAAATCCGGGAATAGCACAGACAACCCATCCTTTCAGAACATCTGTCCAGATAAGGACCCAGGTACACGCGTTTCCCCGGTACGATTCTCAATACAGATCAGATATATTAATGCACATTATTCTCACTCAGCCATGATCTCAATATTTGACAACATTCTGTAATATTCACCTGGCACAGAGAAAAGCGGGAAAGTTTTAATTCCTTCCATACATTTTTGGTCGACCATCCTATTATACTCACTTTTCTCTGTATAGCTGAAAACAATACAGCACGCCGGGAGGACGCAAAAAGTCCGTCACAAGTTCGTAGACGCCAATTGTGGGATATTTGTGGATATCCTGATGAAGAATGTGCTCAGTCAACCGAGGCTTGGATAATAACAAGGTTTATTAACCAAACAGATAGAATACATAGAGAGAATGGCTGAGGCTCTCGCCCCAGGTGATCAGCTGAAATTACCCAGGTAAGAAGCCTTGATTGTGGTCGGGAAGAGCCCTTTATAGTTCAACAAAGGGGGTGTGTGGTCCCATTTGATAGGTCAGATGGGGGGGAGGGGGTACAGGTTTGGGGACACAGGGGAGGGGGGTGATTATTCCACAGAGAGGGGGGGGGGGCACAGGTAAAGGGAACACATGGGAGGGGGATATATTTACATGAGGATATATTATACCACACAGACAACATTTGAACTAGGCCTGACACATTCATACTCTGCTACTCTTGTCTGCTTTGACGAAATCTCCCTGTCAATGAAAGACCTCTTCCTCAGATCACAGGGAATGTTGCTTCCTCACGTCCTGAAACAAGGGTTATTCACAACATTCACAGATGACAACATCAATGAACAAAGTTCATCTCCGACCTACAGCAACAAAGAACTGCAATGCTACTGCAATAAGTTGTCTGCAGTTTCCCCGGGAACCAGGGGAAGGCATATCAAGAGAGAGAAGATCTGTTAGGGACATTGACCCACATGCACCGGGCTTGGAAACAGTGTTGGAGGAATATCTGAGTGTAGTGGAGCAGAAGGTCTCGAAGGAGTCCCATCGCCCTGTACAGACCGTCAATGTTGAGGAATTTGACGCAGAGCTTGGAGTTGTGTTTCAGAAGAGCATGGGAGAGGAGGAAGACTTTTTGATGGCGGCTATGAAGAACATTGGATCTGATGCATTACAGCCTGTAACTTGGACCTCACACCATGCTTCAAAGGAGCGTGACAAGACAGATGTCCCCAAAACAATCAACTGCATCATGCCAGTGATTGACAATGCTAGCAACACCGAACAGCTTCAGCTCCATGTCATGAGAATAGCAGTATCATACACAAGATATCCATAGGCGGCGGGTGAGCTGGACATTAGGGTAGGCTATAGATGGGATGGGAGTCGTGCGGAGCGCGCAAAATGTTCCCTTTTTCTTTTTTGCTTGCACGCAAACGGTGCTGTCCAGGTTCTGATGTCATACAATACACACACCCACGTCTACTAGGCTACTACAGCGAGCCCCACTCATTTCATATAGTGCAAATTAATTGTTCAAATGAAGGCATCCAATATGATTAATCATTGTCTTACCTTAATGCAACAAAAGTTTCGGATGCGCCTCATTGGGAAAGGCCGTTCACAAGTTGCGGTGCCGACGGCAATGAAGGAAACATTTTCCGAAATTTGGATCTCATCATGCTTTGAAAACAATGTACATAGTAGCTCTAAAAAGTTTCCACGGTTTGATTAACTCTGACTCAGTCTCATCATGCCCTCGTAGAGCAAGCCCTTGGCCTCAGGTGATCCGTGTTATGCCCAGGCGGCATGTAACTTGGAATGGAGTTCCAGGTCTTGGCAGCTCTCACGGAGAGGGCTGATTTGCTAAATGTACTTGTCCTTAATGGAAATTAGCGTTAGGATTCTAATAGACGCCACCCGGTACAACAGTTCTGAACCCGAACGCGGAACTGCAAGTTTGTTGGTAAAAGACTACACGCAAACCTGGATGTGAAAAATCGGAAAGTGGGGGTGGGGCTAGAGTCAGACCATGGAGGATTTTGAAGACCAGCCTGGCATCGGTTAGTTTGATGATGCGGCGTGATTGGCTACTGCCTACAGTCTGGAATGTTAAACGGCCACCACACCTACTGCCATTGACACCTTGGTTGGCCGACCCTTGCGTATTGTCACCACCGGGCTGCAGCAGCCCACACACACACAATATCGTAGCCTAGGCTGCCTATAATAATGCACAGACTGGGTCGGCATAGCCTCCCCTGGCCTTATATACGCGCCGCCTATGAAGATATCTTAACCCAGGCCAGGTTGCAGTGGCCTGGATACCATCTTAACCTCAGCTAATCTGAACATCACTGGTCTGACAACTGCTGTATGTGATGTGAATTCCATAAAGGAGGCTAGATACTGCATTCAAATCCTGCCTGTGGTCCTGGCCAAGAAGAGAGATGAGGCATTCCAGGCAAAACATCTAGAGGACAACAGTTTGATTTGGAGCAATTGGGTGGCCAATGAAAACAGCCCCATGTTTCACTACTGGACCAATGTCCTTGAAGCAATCAAGAAGGTTCTTATCTTCATCAGATCCTTTCGGGAGGCCAACTTCATCATGATGATCAGTGCACTTGAGCAGCTCATTCCTCTTTACTTTGCACTTGATCATACACACTATGCCAGATGGACATCAGTGTTTATTTATTTTTATCCACTTTTTCTCCTCCACTATTTTTCTTGTATTTTCCTCCCATCCCAATTTAGTCATTATGCCAATTACCCCCTCCCCTTCCTGGTCGTTGCGCGCATTTGCCCCCTACTTGCCGGTCTAGGGAGCCCTGAAGTCTATCACATGCTTCCTCCGATACATAGGAGACAGCCAGCAGCCTCTTTTCAAATGGCAGCGAGGACTCTCATTGGGTGAGTGTAACGCGTGGGAGGGCACACTGCCTCACCCAGATCCCTTCCTCGCTGTGCAGGCGCCCTGACCGACCTATAGGAGTTGCTGTTTACAACGACCAGATTACCACCCACCGGCTTCCCTCCCGCTGACACTGCCGATTGTGCCAGTATGACGACCGGCCAAGCCGGAGGCACCGCTGACAGCTGGATTCGATACCAGTGTCTCTGCGGTGGTAGACAGACGCTTAGACTGCTGCGCTACCCGGCCGCCCCTACATCAGTGTTTCTTCAGGATCTCAAAGAGCTAAAATGGAGACTGTTGAAGTCAGAGATTCTGTGTAGGATTGTTAGTAACTGTCTAACTGCACATATGGCTGTTTACACTAGTAACTGTTTAGTTGCATATATATCTGTTTCCACTAGAGGGCGCTCTAGGCGGAGCCACTCAGGTACACCACCTTGTGGTGAGTATAAAATAAAATGTATACACCCACTTCCTTCTCTCCCCCATGTCTCTCAGTAAGAGAAGACCTACAGTGACTGCTGCTTAACATGTGATTAAATAAACCACGCCAGTTTGGGCTCAAGATGGAAACCATGCCTCTTGACCACATTATTGTCGCCCTATAGCCGAATTCTGTTAACAGAGACACCCAGAGTTGTTCAAGGAATTTCTATCAGGCTCTTTCACAGTAAACACCAGAGGTAACCGATTTTCGAAGATTGCATGTGATCAGAAGCAGGAGCATAATATAAAGGTCATCAAGGGGATCAAGTCAGTTACGGTTAGAACAGTCGACTCCGATGTAGTTGTCATCCTACTAGGGTTCACTACAAAGTTCCTGTCAGTATGTTATGATTTGCAACTTATCGTCGACTTTGCTGTTCCGGACAAACGCCAGTTCTACTCAATCACAGAAGCACTTAAGAAGCTTGGTGGAGATGTGGCTGATGCCATGCCTGTGTTCCATTCTTTCAGTGCCTGTGATTCTGTCAGCGCCTTCTTTGGCCACTCAAAGAATGCTCAATTCAAAGCCTGGATGAACCACAGTATGTTGACAGAGCTCACTGCTGCATTGAGAGGACTAAGTTGCTGCCCTAGTATCGAGACTGTTAAGAACAGCATGGAAGTTATTGAACCCTGGGTAATGAGCTGGTACAACAAGGCTGGACTGTACAACTGTGCAAATATAGATGGACTCAGATTCCAGCTGTTCAAGCACTCAGTTAAACATGAGCTGCGAGACCTGCCCCCAAGCCAGGATGCACTTCTACAGCATCTGTTGACAGCTACATTCCAGGCAGGGTGGCTGTGGGGGAACAGCCTTCTACAACTCCCTTGTCCCCCGGTTATTGAATGGGGATGGACTACCGATGGGGAGGAACTCTTTGTCAAGTGGAGCACAGTTTCCGCAGGAGACACATTGTCTCAGGTAACAGGGGTGTGTAGCTGTAGATCTAATAAATGCACCTCATGTTCTTGTGCTGGCAGGGGGATGTCTCATGTATTGCAAGTGCCTCAGCAAGTGTTTGAATCCTGTGTGATGGGATGTGTGATGTGTTCAAATAAAGTTTTGTTGGACTTCAAGTGGTTTGCTTTGTTTCTTGGGTGGTTGTTGGGGTCCTCATCTTCTAACAAAGCCTCAACCTAAACACTAGTATGCCCCATGAGTAGATTTAGAACTTTGGCCCAAACTAACTGCATGGCCTTCATGAGCAGATTTGGCTGAAGTGGCTTGGGCACTGATCAATTCAGAGATTTAAAAAAAAAAGGTTTTTCATGAATATCTCAAAAAGTAAAGGTTTTAGGGCATATGTCTGTTCATAACACTAATATAAATGTGTCATTCCCACATTTGTTTGCCAAAAATCAACTCTGTGCGACCTTCAGGAGCTGAGATACAGAATTTCAGGTCTAAAAAGTGGGCGTGGCCATTTCAGAGACTTCGCCTACCTAATTTTTTGGGCTCCTTGCATTTTTTTCTTTATTGGACCCTACAGAAAAACATTGGCTCAAATGTTAATCATGATTTTCAGCCTTGTTGACCCCATATTTGCCCCAAACTGACCAGACTACACCCCTCTCTCCTCTCCCCCACTCTCCTCTCCCCCACTCTCCTCTCTTCATCTCCTCTCTTCCTCTCTCCTCTATTCTCCTCTCCGCCTCAATCATCTCTCCTCTTCCCCCTCTCATCTCTTCTCTTCCTCTCTCCTCTACCCTGCTCTCCTCTCTTCATCCCTTCTCTCGCCCTCTCATCCCCCCCCACCTCCTCTCCTCTCCTCATCTCCTGTATAAATATTAATGAGCAGATGGCGGGAAGGGGCGTGGCTCCGTTTGTCTGTCTGGTGGCGGAACGGACCATATTGTCTTGCGCGCGACCGGGCTGCATCTTCTACTAGAGGACATAGACATAATCAGACACATAATTATTTTACTGCAGATAAAACCGGCATTTTTGAGAATCTATTTACTCGCGAGTCGCGACCTCTCCCTCCTCTTGCGCTCTTTGTCCTTACCGGCGGGTTTATCACTAAACAGCAGGCAGCGCGTTGCGCGAGCAACACCGGACAGCAGAATGTCGTTCCAGACCAAGAAGATCAGTCCGAGACCAGCGGTGAGCCTACACACACACACACTGACACACACACACACACACACACGCGCGCGCGCGCGCGCACACACACACACACGAGGTGAGTGCTATTATTATAATTAACGTCAAATAAATCACATCGGTCAAATAAATCACCGCACCAGACGAGGAAGAGAGACAGTGTTTAGTGATGCTAAGATCCAGCAGGGTGGAGTCAGATATATTCAATACGAGTATCTCTTTCTCCCTCTCTCTCCATCGCTCTCGCCCCCCCCCCCCCCTCTCTCTCTCTCTCTCTCTCTCTCTCTCTCTCTCTCTCTCTCTCTCTCTCTCTCTCTCTCTCTCTCTCTCTCTCTCTCTCTCTCTCTCTCTCTCTCTCTCTCTCTCTCTCTCTCTCTCTCTCTCTCTCTCTCAATTCTTGTAATTAATTGACACAGTGACTGTAACTGAAGGATGCATAGAGACCCCAGATATTTTAGGTTCTGAACTACTGGTGGGGTGTTTAACCCTGCAAGACCCGGATATTTCTACGTGTAACATCCCCCCCCAACCTTTCAGATGGTGTTGTAGGAGTACTTTGGAGAGGAAAATATAGTGTTTAAAAAAAAAAAATTATTATTATTATATTATATCGGGTAGCAGAATTTCCTATAGGCAATTTTTACTCACTGTCAGAATAACATGGCACATGTCTATATACTTCACTAAAACAACTTAACGGTTAATTTATATGGTTATGGTTTATTATTTGGCCACAGAACAGTATACATTATGAATAATATTTGGCCTCAGAACAGTATACATTATGAATAATAACATCAATCATTTTTTTGAATTGTGATTTTATTAAAAGAACAACAAAATGGAAAACAGTACAATACATGTACTAAATAAACCTAATTACAATATACACTGGTCACACAATACTGTCTGGTCAACTCTGATTTGCATTGCTAAAGGTTTGCAAACAATTCCTGACTAATCACACCTGCTCCGCAAAATGAAACAGGCACCCCCATCTCATCCTCCAAGTGACTGCAAGTCACTTTGAACACCATTTACAATCACTTGCTTTTTAGCAATGATAATCCCAGAAACAGTTTCTGTCACCTGAAATGCACAGACGAACATCACACTTGTGGCAGAGTAAGTTAATGTACCCTACTCTGTAGTCAAAGGCACCCCTCACCTTCTTCTTCAAGCTCTTGTCATCTTTGAGGCTGCAGTTCGGTAGGCGGACCTGAGTGATTGAAAATGATTTTATTAGTAAGTTTGGCATATGGTACAGAAGCAATACTAAAAGGATAACACAAAAAGTAAAGGGCTTGTTTTTATTGTGGTCATTACCTGTCTTGCTGTTCCCACGTAGTGGATGCTGTGACCAAGGAGCCTCTCTACCAGTAGAACGGATTTTCCAGAGTTTGTCCTTCTTTCCCTCTCTGGCACTGTCAAGTTCAACTAGATGTAATGAGGTCAACAAAGACTGAAATCTGTTGCGTGGCATCACATCAGCTACAGGGGCGTGTCGTGTGTCGGCTTCCCAGTACATTCTGTATCCATTCATTTGTACAAGGCCCATCTTCAGATGCATGCCCATCATTTGCTCTATTTCTTTTCTACTTGTGTTAACTGATGCTCCTGTTGTTTGAAGGCTGTACACATTTGTGTTTGTTGTCAGAGAGTCAATCATGTCTTCGAACACAAACCGGCGGAACTACTGCAGTGGTGTGTGGAGAGAACTCACATCTTCAGTCAGAGGTAGACCAGAAAAGTCTGTATTAGGGCTGATGAAGTTCTTCTTCTGCCACTGATATCTCTCACAGGGTTTGGTGTGTTTGGCCGGTTGGGGCGCGTGAATATTAAAGGCAACCAACTTGTGTTCAGCTTTTCTCTGATTGGCCACGACCCCACGCCGCTAGCCCGCCCCCTTTTGCCGCGAGCACGGCAGGAACCTTCAAGTTCCCTGGTGCAAAATAAATCTGGTAGTTGGTTTATGACGTTAATTAATAATAAACACTGTTAGGACTCTTAATAATAAACACTGTTAGTGTAACTGAGGGGTACAATTCCCTGACTGTATTGATAAGTATGGTATCATTAAACCACTACCGTCTTATGTACTTTAATTACTGGCCATACAGTACATGATATATAAATATGATGAACACTTCCCACAATGAATCGGTTCCACACAAAGTTGTAATTAAGTATTTATTGCAGCAAAAGGTACATAATATACTTCTCTATTTTACTTTGGATGCGCTTATAAGGCAAAGGAATGTGCGTAGGCAAATCAATAATGAATGTCCATTCTCTGGTTACGCAGGAGGTAATTATACAACCTGAATCTTAGGGAATTATATCTATGGTACACTAGTAATATATAGCGGGAGATACTGGAAGGGTCCCCCCGGTTGTAAGCCAGCAGGGGTAGAGGATCTGTCGGTAGTAGAGCCTGGGTCAACGATGATAAGGAGACTCTGAGTACGGGAGACGGTGCAATAAGATCTTGATCCACAGACGAATACAGCTGTTCTCCGTAGCCTGTAGATCCACAGGGAAGAAAGCTAGCCTGCCTCAGGCTCTCTGAGGCGCAGACTCGACGTGGCTCCTCACAGGGTAAATCCCACACACGTGTAGGCGTCGGCGATTCTCCGCTCCATTAATCACAGGACCAAAAGCAAATATAATCCAGCCGCAAAGGGCTATGTAGTCGTCGGGTAGATTAATCCAGTGTACATGTCCACACGGTTCTCGTCTAGGGCTCCTCGGGTGAAAGCGCCATGAAAGCAGCCCAGCCTGGATAAGCTCTCTAGCTGATACGAGGAAGCGTTGGTGATGCTGGTCACTGTAGAACTTTAGCCGCACGATACACTATACACAAATAGACTATTACTGACTTAATAGAAATATGTCGCACTCGACGGTATAGCGCCAAACTCTGACAATTCAGTTATTAATTCGCACGCGGTCTCAATGCTCTTATTTGGGGCCAAACAGGCCATACTTCACCGCACGGAGTATCGTGGGTGAGGCTTCAACTTATTGGGTAACAACACTAGGTTTCTCTAAGTACTTCTGTATTCACCTGCGCCATATTTATATGCACAGCGAACAATCTAGTGCCAACCTCATTTCTGTCTCGCATTTCTTGGGCAAGGCCGGGCATGTACAGACATGTCTTGACGGTGGCTTTGAACCTGACTCTGGAGGCATGGCCTTGGCGCCTGTGGACCGCTGTCCAATAGGAGAATGAAATATTATGGTCTGTACTAGGCTAAAGGGATATTCCGTGTATATGTACAAGGAATATACAAGGGATATCAAACGATATACAAATATTATGCAATATATATCAATCAATAAATATATATATTCGGTTTAATCTGATCCTTTGTAACAGCCGCCTCCTAATTAGTCCCACCTAATTAGCTAAGCAGAGACAGATTAACCGCACTGTCCACTACTCAATGTCTGTTGTGAGGGGTCGGGCAGTTCACAAAGTCATGGGGTCATGGTCGTCATCGATAGTATCGGGGAGCCTTGGCAGTTCTATTAGCCTCGCCACGGGTCGGGTGTAGATCCGTCCTTGGACGAGCACTTCGGCTGCTCGGACCTTTCCGTCGGCACCGGTGACCACTTTGCTAACGCGGCCAGCCGGCCACATAGCTCGGGGTAGTGACTGGTCGATAATCATGACGACTGTCCCTTCTGTCAAATTGTCTCTCTCTTTCACCCATTTCTGGCGGGTCTGTAGAGACGGTAGATAGTGGAGTAGGAAGCTGTTCCAAAACTTGTCAGCCAATACTTGACTGTACCTCCACATTCTTCGGCCGTTCGCTTCTTCAGGCCTGTATAGGCCTGCCACGATAACACATTTTGCTGGGCGATTAATTGCCCCCGAAAATATCGCGATAAGCGATATTATTGCGACCGGTTAGAGAATTTTTTTTTTGGAGAAATTTATTTCCCAAAACTTTTATTTTGAAGCCCACCGCTCCGTCTTTTCCGGTGTTTAAGACTTTTATTTTGAAGCCCACCGACCGGACCGGAAGTATTGTTGTGATTATTTCAGGTACTTTTTGGGTACCAGAAAAGTCACGTGAAACACTGCAGACCACTGAATAGAGACGCGTCTCTAGGATTTCATAATCATTATGTTTGCAGCAGGCACAAGTGCAATAAACAAAGGATACAGTCACTGTGTATTCTGCCTCATTTATTGATTAAATCAAATCAAATCAAATCAAATTTATTTATAGGGCCCGACAACACACGTTAATGTCCCCATGGGCCGTACAGATCTTCTTTAAACAAGTCAAGAAGACAACATAACAATAAGTCAAGAACAGAACAAGAACACCATAGGGTCCAAACATTTTTTAGATGAATGTAAATAAATGAAAGAATGCAAGCACTCCCAGACATACCCCACGCGAAGGTAAGGAAAAACTCACTAAAACCTAACAATAGGGAAAAAAAAGCTCCACAGGCAATGTGGAGGAGAGAAACCTTAGAAGGGCCGTTCAAGGGGGGATCTCCCTTCTTAGATGTCGGTGATAGTAGTGTTGCAGACGGACAGTTGGTAAGCATGCACTCATGTGTGTGGTGAAACACAGATGAGTGCATGCAATAGCAACTGTACATTTTGAAAAATTAAAGATAGAGCTAATAGCGATAGCAACTGAACATTTTGAAAGATTAAAGATAGAGTTGATAGCGGATCTATTTGAGGCACAGGGGCGGCGCAAGAGGGTCACGTCCTCCCCGTCTTAGTCACTTAGTCATTAAACAAAACCGACAACACAATTTGCCACCGAGCGGAGAGTTTAGTCTCGCAAAAAGATCGCTGACTTGTTAAGGCTTGTTGTTAGGTTAGGTGCTAATGTTGTGCTAGCGTTTTAGCATGGCTATCGTACATAGCGTGATCAATATAACTCGCTATTGATTGTTTGTATGAGTAACGTTAATGCTAGTAGAATAGACACAACGTGAGGTAATCACCATCCATTTTAAACCGGTTATTACCTAATGCTAACGTTAGCAAATAGACGCGACTGGTAACGTTACAGCTTGTTAGCCTAATGCTCGTTAACGTTAGCATAGACAGCCTAGCTAACGTTAACGCTTGTAGAATAGACACAATGAGGTAACGTTAGCGTTAGCAGAATAGACACAACGAGGGTCTCGTTAATGTTGTTGTTGATTGATTGATTGAAAACTGTGTTTACTCTGTTTGTATGAGTAACGTTAATGCTAGTAGAATAGACACAATGTGCTGTGCTCTGTAGTAAAGCCAGCGGCCCGCCTCCCAACACGGACAGTGACTGACAAGGGGCACTGGGTCCGCCTCATTAAAACAAACGCGCAAATAGCAATTAATCGCGCCCGTCAAAATCATTGCATTCATTTTAATTATCGCGGCAATTAATCGATTTATTGCTTATCGCGGCAGGCCTAGGCCTGTACATTGTCTGTGGTAGCGCGGGGTCCAGCCGCCCCATCAAGAGTGTGTTGGGGGTGACTGGGTTGACATCTGCTACATCACTTGAGACGTAACCGAGGGGCTTTGAGTTCAATACTCCCTCGATCTCCGTGAGGACTGTCATTAGGACTTCTTCCGCCACGGTCTGGGCCCCAAGCACGGCGTACAGGGCTGTCTTTATTGAACGTACTTCTCGTTCCCAAGTTCCACCGAAGTGAGGTGCGTTCGGGGGATTAAACTGGAAGTCAATCTGGGATGGAGCGAGGTGGGTCTTAAGTTCTGGGCCCATAGCTTGGAAGCTCTCTCTCAGCTCTCTTTCTCCGCCTTTGAAGTTTGTCCCGTGATCAGACAATAGTATAGACGGTTTGCCTTTCCGCGATGTGAATCTTCGGAAGGCCATAAGGAATGAGTCTGTGCTCATGGTTGGAAGGAGTTCTATATGCATTGCTCGGGTGGTCATGCATTTGAATACAATACCCCACCGCTTCTCGGTTCCTCTTCCTTTCTTTATATACAGCGGGCCGAAACAGTCCATACCGGTGGAGTGAAAAGGCTTGTCGCCGAGTCGGAGGCGACAGGGAGGTAGGTCAGCCATCCGGGGTATACTGGGCTGCGCTCGCCACTTACGACAGTCTAGACAGGTTCGCTGGAAGCGCCGCACTGCTTCTCTCCCTTGCAGTATCCAATAACGACGTCTGATCTCCGCGAAGACTCTCTCTGCCCCGGCGTGATGCACATCCTCGTCGTATTTCTTTATGATCAGCTCTGTGACCTTGTGTCGGCTGTTTAAGACTATCGGGTACTTGACGTCATCCGGTAAGTCTGGAGCTCTCCGCAGACGACCACCCACTCTGATGAGACCATGGGCGTCGCTCTCGGGGGCTAGGTGGAGCAGTCTGCTGTCTGATGGGACGGGCTTTGCTCCCTGTAGACAGTCTAGCTCATCGGGAAACGAGTCTCTCTGGGCTCGTTGTAGTAGAAGAAGTTCTGCTTCTTCGTAGTCAGCTGCTGTAATGTCAGTAGTGAGCTGAACCTCTGGGTGGTGCCACAGGAATGTCTTTAGCTGCGCACTCTCTAGAGTGAGGCAATCGTCTATGTCGGGGTCTGTGGAGACGAGTGTGTTCAATCCACAGAACATAGATTTCTTGTTTTCGGCCTCCTCTTTACTCGCTTCCCGTGGGGTGGGTGTAGGCCACTCTTCTTCCGGGAGCTTGAGGAACTCTGGCCCGTCACTGTATAGGTTGTGACGGGTGAGGTCATCCAGGGACATTTCCCGGGTGATGACGTCAGCTGGGTTGTGTTTTGTGTCCACATACCTCCAGCTTGCTACTTCTGTTAAATCTTGAATCTCTGTGACTCTGACTCCCACAAAGACCTTGTATCTGCACGAATCAGACCGGATCCATGTGAGTACTGTCGTGGAGTCTGACCACAAGATTGTTCTTTGCACCGGAATGGTGAGTTCACGTTGGGTTAACGTGGCGAGTTGCGCTCCTGCTAGGGCTGCGCAGAGCTCTAGACGCGGGATAGACTGTTGCTTGCGTGGGGCTATTCTTGAGCGAGCCAGGATGAAAGCAGTATGTATTTCTCCTCCCTCCTCTCAGGCACGCAAGTAGGCCACTGAACCGTAGGCTACTTCGGAGGCGTCGCTGAAGACGTGCAGGTCCATCTGGCACGTCTCCGGCCTCACTGTGGGTGGGAAGTAGCTGCGGCGTATGTTGACACCTGGGAGTGAGCTGAGTTCCGTCTCCCACTCTCTCCATGTGGACGCAAGGTGCTCGGGTATGGGGTCGTCCCAGCCCTGGTCCTTGTCCCATAACGCTCTTACAATCATCTTTGCCCTGGTGGTGTAAGGTAGAATACATCCCAACGGGTCATATTGTCTGGCGAGTGTTCTGTATACACTCCGTCTGGTGGTCGGTAGTGCAGTCGACCTTCCCTGCTCCTTGGTCAGGGGTGTGTGTTTATAATGGAGCGAGTCTGTTTTGAAGCGCCAGACTAGTCCTAATGTCATTTCTTGGGCTTCTCCTGGGATGGTCGCCATCCAGGTCTCGCTGCTTGCTGCCTTGTCCTCGGGGGAGAGGCTGCGCAATACTAGCAGGTCGCTGCTGGCCCACTGCCTGAGATCAAAGCCGCCTTTGATCAGGGAGGCGCGGAGCTTGAGTAGAAGGGCCTCGGCTTCTTCTGGCGTCGAGACGCTTTGCAGACAGTTGTCCATGTAGAAACTATTTCCTACACTTTGTCGGACCTCTTCATCAGCTGCTGGATCCTCTGCGACGTGCTTTTGCAGTGCAAACGTAGCACAGCATGGGCTGCATGTGGTTCCGAAAGGGAGGACTTCCCATTGATAGATGGCTGGTTGCTCATCCTCGATCCTCTCTCTCCATAGGAACCGCAGCAGGGGCTTGTCCTCCTCCACTAGTCTCACCTGCAGGAACATCCCTTTGATGTCGCCGCTGATGGCCACCTTGTCTTGGCGGAAACGTAGTAACACGCCTAGTAGAGAGGGGCCGAGTGTTGGGCCGGGCAAGAGCTCTTTATTCAGATTTTGTGATCCGATCTGGTAGCTGCAGTTGAACACAATACGATCCTTGCCGTTGTGGTGGACTTTGTGGTGCGGCATGTACCATGATTCGGTCGTCTGATCGGCCTCTTTAATGTCAATTTTCTTTATGTGTCCCGCTGTGATTAGCTTGTTAATCTCAGCGCGGTACACAGTCTCTTGAGCGGGGTCTCTGGCTAGGCGCCGCTCTGTGTTCAATAGATACCGCTCCGTCGCTTCTTTTGGGGCGTGGAAGGTAGGCATACCCTCTCGCCTCAGGAGTGGAGTTGCGTATCTCATCACTCCGTTGACTTTGACTCTCTTTGTCCCCTGCTCGAGGAGGGCTATAGCGTAAATGTCTTCCTTGGAACGAATGTCTTTCTTTTCGTTCTTAAAGGGCATTGTCTCTAGTGTCCATAGCCCAGGGTTAGAAATTAACATTTTTTTTCAAGGGCTTTTTTTGCCCCCCTTAATTGCTTTTCGGGGGCTTTTTTGTGTGTTTCGGGGGCACTTAATTTTTATGATGAAAACGGTTATTAAACATCCTTATCATTTAAAAAATACAACTCAATTAATGACCTCAAACAGTTAACTTCATTTGATTATTTTATTCACATTCACAACACAGCTCATGTTGTGGATACATATAAAACCAACCTATACAAAAGATAAGCATACTGCAAAAAAAAGATTTGCTATAAGGGTTGTACATCATGCTTGCTGAGATCATACCAATTGTTTTTGTTAAAAGTAAAAATCTGAAATTTGGTTAAATTAAATTAAACAGATGTAACAGCCTGAACAACAGAGAGGTAACAGCCTTACATAATTAATAAATCAAATCAAGAGCATGAGGCATCTTGGGGGCCATAAGGCTTAATGTTGGGCCTCCTCGCCCTATCTCCTGCCTTGAACCACTTCGCAATGGCAGGCTCCAAGTTCATCTCCCCCTCAGGTGGGCCCTCAAGGTAAATGACCATCAAATGGTCTAGTGTGGATGTCTCCAGCCTGTTTCGCCAGTCATTTTTAACCCGGTTCATGAGGGAAAAAGATCTCTCCACTTTGGCTGTTGCCAGTGGAAGAACCTCGATTATTTCAAAGAGGTGAATGATATTTTTGAACTCATCTTTCCAGGTTCCAAACAACCTTGACCGCCAGTTGACCTGTGCATATTTTTTCAGCATTTTTTTTAGCCGTGCCCACTCAGCCATCGCTGTGTTGATCTCACAGCCTTTCGGGGTTACGATATCTTTGAAATGCTGGAGTAAAAGCCATACTTCATCATCTCCATAGCCAGCTAGGTCCTGGTCCTCTGGCCAGTTGCTGGGATCCACTGTGCACATGGCACTCAGTACCTTGCCTGAGAATGTGGCAAACCTTTCCTCCAGACGACATAGGACTGGCTTGATCAGCGCCTCAAGGGAGTTATCAAATGCAACTTTTTGTTCTGGGTTAGTTAATTTAACTCCCCTGTATGCTCCCATTCTGCACTCCCCTCTCACTGATCTCAGCCTGTGGCCATTGGACTTTGGCATGTCTTTCAATATTTCAGAAGATGCCATGACTGCATTGACTACTTCTGTCAGTGTCACATTGTCTCTCTGGAACAAGAGGGAAAGGCGTGATAGCTCTTCTAATATGTCCAAGTAAAGGCCCACGTGAAGGATGAACTTGAAAGAAGTGATCTTCTTCAGCCAACCTCTGGCTTTTGCTGCATCAGGTTTCTTGATGTCTTGACGGTGTTCGCTTCCAATTTCACTGAGATGTGCCACCACTGTTGGATAGTTTCTTTCGAGTGCCACAAGCGCTCTGCGTCGGTGGTCCACCCATCGAGTGCCCTCTACTTTGGCTGGCATTAGAATGGACTCTTCCAGTATGGCAGCCATTTCACCAAGTTCACGAACACGTTTTGGAGACGTTCGATAGAATGTGGCATATGATGACAAAAAGCCATCAATCTGAAAAACAAGAAAATAATTCACTTTATTTTTGTCCGAGTCTCCAGAAAGATTTTTTATTTACTCTGGTTGCAGTTACAGTCATAAAGAAACCATTACATTTGTTGAACAAAATTAAATGAAATTGATGCCAAAAATATACTAAATTAATGTAATGCCAAATTCCATATACTAAATTAATAATGATTTAAATTTAAATTATTATATTATTATTAAAATAACGTTTATAACTACTACAAACCTCGTTGAAGTAACTGTCTTTAAATGCATCCTTGCAGGCCAATTCTAGACGATGTGCAACGCAATGGATTCCCATCAGCCAAGGCATGTCACAGGAAAGTTGAGCAAAGACACCATGATGTTTTCCAAAGTTTGTCGCAGCTCCATCGGCACCAAATCCAATTAGATTTTCCTTCCATCTTGGAATGCCTTTCGACACCATGACAGAGTTTATGCAATCAAGGATTCCGCTTGCTGTTGTGTTCGCTGCTTCTGCAATTCTATCAAAAAGGGACAAGACATATGACCCACACTGTAAAAACTGAGCGTCATCTGGTCACTTTTAAACTATCAGCTAATTGTATTAAACTAAAACTGTGTAAAATGCAATTAATAAATGGTTCAAATTCATTGAATTCAGCTCGATTCGATTTCAAAGCTGTCGTTTTTATTATGTATATGTTAATACTTATTTAATAAATATGAATGAACCCCAATCCCAGTGTTCTTACTTATTATTGAACGTATTATTTTCCCAAATACCGCGCAACCAATGAATGAGTCTATCGAGAGAGAGCGAGAGGAGAGAGAGAGAGCGAGAGAGTAACCTCGTTCCCAGCTTTATCTCGAGGGCGAGAGAGAGAGAGAGAGAGAGAGAGAGAGAGAGAGAGAGAGCCCGCGTCTGCGTGTTTCATTCTCATTCCCGCTGAGAGAGAGGAGAGAGAGAGAGAGAGAGAGAGAGAGAGAGAGAGAGAGTAACCTCGTTCCCAGCTTTATCTCGAGGGCGATAGAGATAGAGAGAGAGAGAGAGAGAGAGGAGAGAGGAGAGAGCGAGAGCGAGAGAGAGAGAGGAGAGAGCCCGCGTCTGCGTGTTTCATTCTCATTCCCGCTCAGAGAGAGAGAGAGAGAGAGAGAGAGAGAGAGCGAGAGAGTAACCTCGTTCCCAGCTTTATCTCGAGGGCGAGAGAGATAGAGATAGAGAGAGAGAGAGGAGAGAGGAGAGAGCCCGCGTCTGCGTGTTTCATTCTCATTCCCGCTGAGAGGGAGAGAGAGAGAGAGAGAGAGAGAGAGAGAGAGATAAATTAAATTAAATAATTATTAGTAACCTATAGGCTACATAATAAAAAAGACTGCTATTTGAAATCGAATTGAGCTGAATTCAATTAATTTGAACCATTTATGAATTGCATTTTATACAGTTTTGGTTGAATAAAATTAGCTGACAGCCTGATATAAAATGACCAGATGACGCTCGCTCAGTTTTTACAGTGTGTTGCCTGCCGTCGCTCGCTTAAAAATACCTAATATACAGTAACTTAGTATCCGAGTTTAGACATTTGTCTTGAATATTTTTCTTACCCGAGAAATTTCATTGATGGAATTCCTTTATCCATGAACTTGGCATACACCACCTCCTTTTCACAGGCTCGTCTGTCTGTGCTGCCATCCACCAGAATGCTGACATATCTGGCTGATGTGATCTCCTCGGTCATCTGACTTTGTATGTCCTCAGCCAGGAATTGCGTGAAGACTCGTGCCTGTTTGTCGTTTGCATAAGTTCCCCCCAAATCTACTCCATGCCTTTTCTCAAGGGTGATCAGGGATGGGAAGTACGTGAACGGCAGCTCTTGTTTTGCTAGGTGGTACGTTATGTCAAATAACTTGACCATTTTGCTTAACAGGTCAGCATTCATTTTCATAACTGACTGGACGATGGGCTCGTTGCGTTTCAGTTTGTTCGTCCACGCTTCTGTGAACAACATAAACACGGAAAACAATCATCAAAAACTGTATAAAGCACAATTACGCCTGCGGCCTGCTGCCTGCGGCCTGTCCAAAACGTGGTACTAAACGTGGCCTATTGCAATGACGTTACCTAAGTTAGCAAAGAAACCCGCTAACGTTAACGTTCAAGCAAATTAACATACAAATTATAAAAATTGTCGACACTTACCATATGCCATGTTGTGACCGCGGCTGTCTTGGTGGCGCAAAGCACTGTATTTCTTGACTGTCGTAGTCCCGCGGACAAAAAGATCAACACACGCACCTCGGACATTAGCCGTGTTTGCAGCTGGACTCTCACGACACGTTTTACAATAAATAATATGTTGGCCTGTAGCATCCTCCTCAACCCCTAACCAGTCTAATCCCCACGACTCCACCGTACTCCGCTTTACATTTTTTAATTTGAGGACCTGGGCCCCGGGAATCTGCTTCTCAGACTCTGTTTCCTTGTTTTTATAGTTTAATAAAAAACGCTCCATCTTGTCTGTCTCTTCAAAATGCCAGCTTCTCACCTGCCAAAGATGAGAGGGGGAGGAGTGACGTCGACATCGCCCTCGGATCAAAAGCTAGTGTGCGCACAGGGGTGAACTTGGGTGTCACAGCTGGGACTCGGAGCGTTGCGTCAACTTGCGTGTTTGCAATGGAGGAGAAGTTTGGTTCACTTGTAAATAAAAATAAACTATTCACGTAAATGAAACAAAACGTAATGTTAATGTCTCCATATAATATATAATAATATAATATATATATAATTAGTAAACTGTCGGGGGCATTTGGTGCCCCCCTTAAATTATTTTCAAGGGCATTTTGTCCATTTTCAAGGGCATTTAGCCCCGAGCCCCCGTTAATTTCGAACCCTGCCATAGCCTTACGACATGCTGTAGGAGGGTGGTGTCTTCTTCTGTCACTCTGGAGTGGAGGCAGTTAGTGGCTGCTGTTCGGTTAAGAGACTTAGCGAGGGGGCCTTGTAATGTCCATCCTAGGCGGGTCTCGACTGCTGCAGGACAGCCTCTGGGCCCTGTGTGGACCCGGTCTATCGGGACGATGAGGTCTGCATGGTCGGAGCCTATCAGCAGGGTCGGGGTGGCACCGTCTATGAGCGGTATAGGTAGTTGACGCAGGTGCACATATTTATCCATCAGCTTGGCGATGGGGTAGGTGTACTGCGACAGGCCTATTTCTTGGCTGGTGAAAGCGTTAGTAATCCTATACCGTCTCTCTGGCTGCCCGCTTGCTGCGATAGTGAAGGAGACATTCTCGCCCTTTATCGTCTTTAGATCTCTTCTTATTGTCCGAATCGTCATCTGGTTTTCGCTCCCCCGCAGCCCCAGCTGGGCCGCAGCGGACGCGAGGAGAAGGGTCTTCTCTGACCCGTCGTCAAGGACGGCGTAAGTGTCCATGACCTTATGTTGGTAACTCAGTGTTACGCGGACCACCTTTAAGAGCACCCGGGCGCCCCCGCTGCTGGCGGGGTCAATGTACATAACACTTGCCTTTGTGCTGCTTGAGGGTGCAGGCTTTCTTCTGTTACTGTCGTGTAGGACATCTAGGTGGGCTCCGTCACACCGACTACACCTCTTCTTTAAGCCGCAATCGGCTGCCATGTGACTGCGCGCACATCGGTAACAGCGTCGGTTGGACTTTATCCATTGACTCACCTCGTCGGCGGTCATCTTCTTGAACGTGTCACATTGTGACAACCAGTGTTCCTTTTCGCAGTACGGGCACACCATCTTCCACTTCTCTTTCATCGAGGGGGTACTGTGGTTCTTGCTGCTCGGTACTGATTCTGATTGGTGCATGACGGTCACCAATCTGCGGCCATCGTTTGCTCTCCTAGGTCCCTCTCTGGAGCTTGGTGTGCTCCGCATGAATGTATCCAACCGTAGGCTGTTGACTTCTCTCGCCAGGAAGTCGGCTAGGTCTAGGAGGGATGGCTCGGGACCGTTAGGATCACGGTGGTCTCTTTGCCGCCTGAAGCGCTCTTGTCGGGCGGGCGGAAGCTTCTCTAAAATCCTCTCGACATTAGAGTTCGCGTACAGTTCGTGCATACCCTTTTCTCTTTGCGCCCCCAGCATCCCTACCAGGGATTGTACCCTGATAGACAGGTCATCTAGTGAGTGATTGTCTGTGGCTGGGGGTAGGCGGTCAATATGCCTTATCTCTTGTATTACGTAGTCCCATATGCGTCCATATCTTTGGTCGAGTGCTGCTAGAGCCGCTGTGTATGGGGTAGTAGAGGTGGCATAGGCCAGCGCTATATTGTGCGCTCGGGGCACCTTGAGGTGCTTCAGTAGGATAGCATACTTGTACGGTTCATCAGCTACATCGGACATCATTGTCTCTAAGCACATTCGTAGCTCCGTGTACTGTGCTCTGTTCTCGTGGGTGAAGTCCGGAAACGTCGGTGTGCCAATGTATGATGCCATGGATGGCTGGCACATCGGTGAGCGTTGGAAGAGAGGCCTCCTAGGCGAGTCTCCTCTTACGCCTCTTGGTGGGCTGGTACCTGCTGGATACCATGGCCCTCGTACCCAGGTGCTGTTCCTCGGGGCTGGTCGTGCGTCAAGCTCACCCGTGAATTGAGTCGGGGGTCTGTAGCGCAGAGCCGCGGGGGTAGAGCCTGGGCTGTACTGGACCTCCTGGTCCTGTGGAGTACTGTGCTGCTGTCGGGCTTGACTCTCCTCTCCCTCTTCTTCTTCCTCTGGCAGGTCCTCTGTAGTCGTCTATTTAGCCTCTCCGCGCTGTAGACCGTTTCTTCCTTGTAGCTGGGTCTCACTTGGACCGGTCGGGGAAGGAGTTCGGAGGGGGGTATAGGCTCTCTCTGGTGGTCGGGCTCAGGGTCGCTTGATCGGGTAGGGGAGGGTGCCCTTGTCTTGACGAGGCCCTGGAACCCCGTGCGGAGGGAGGGGGTGTTGCCCTGGTGATCAGCTGCTCCATTATCTGCGCTTGTAATCGGTCGCGCTCGGCTTCGCGCTTGGTGAGAGCGAGGTCGCGCTCTGCTTCTCTTTGGGCACCGGCAGCGGCGCGCTGGGCTTCGGCGGCGGCGCGCTGGGCTTCGGCCCGGTCCCTTACCATATTCTCTTCCGTCTGAAGGCGTCTAATCTCTAGACGTATACGATCTTTGTCGCTCCGTTGCTGCGCTTGAAGGCGTTCTCTTTCCATGGAAGAATGTTCGCGCTCACTAAGCGTCTGTGCTTGGAGTCGATCGCGCTCTGTTGAGGCTGCCAGGCTGGCGAGGAATGCCTGTGCCAGCATCTTGTCCGCCTCGCTGGGGGAAGACGCTGGTTGAGGTGATCCGCTCCTGGCAGTACTCGTTGGAGATCTGTTCTCCTGTGGCGAGTCCTGGAGATCCATCTCCGGGGTGCTCGCCTCTTCTTGTAGCGGGTCGAGTTCCATCCCTGGAGGGCTGTCTTTATCCTGGAGCTCTCCGGGGACTACTTCTTCGGTCTTGGCGGGGGGTAAAGTCATGTCGGGTCCCTCCTGGTCCCTACCGTGAGCTTGGTCAGTTACGTTAGAACCCACTAGGGCCTCTATTGGCGGGGTAGCCTGGTCGATAGGGTCGGACATAATTTTACTATCTACTTTTTCCGCGTTTACCGTCTGTAGAAAGCTAGGTAGTATATTGGCAACGTAATCCTCTAAGTACTGAGGTGTCTGCCGTCTACGCTGCGGGCGATCTACTTTAGGAGAACCGTTTTGTGGAGTGTTCATCATTGGCCATGTCAATATTAATACCACTATATTAATATTACACTAGTTACCCTCCGGCTCGAAGGACCAATTGTAACTGAGGGGTACAATTCCCTGACTGTATTGATAAGTATGGTATCATTAAACCACTACCGTCTTATGTACTTTAATTACTGGCCATACAGTACATGATATATAAATATGATGAACACTTCCCACAATGAATCGGTTCCACACAAAGTTGTAATTAAGTATTTATTGCAGCAAAAGGTACATAATATACTTCTCTATTTTACTTTGGATGCGCTTATAAGGCAAAGGAATGTGCGTAGGCAAATCAATAATGAATGTCCATTCTCTGGTTACGCAGGAGGTAATTATACAACCTGAATCTTAGGGAATTATATCTATGGTACACTAGTAATATATAGCGGGAGATACTGGAAGGGTCCCCCCGGTTGTAAGCCAGCAGGGGTAGAGGATCTGTCGGTAGTAGAGCCTGGGTCAACGATGATAAGGAGACTCCGAGTACGGGAGACGGTGCAATAAGATCTTGATCCACAGACGAATACAGCTGTTCTCCGTAGCCTGTAGATCCACAGGGAAGAAAGCTAGCCTGCCTCAGGCTCTCTGAGGCGCAGACTCGACGTGGCTCCTCACAGGGTAAATCCCACACACGTGTAGGCGTCGGCGATTCTCCGCTCCATTAATCACAGGACCAAAAGCAAATATAATCCAGCCGCAAAGGGCTATGTAGTCGTCGGGTAGATTAATCCAGTGTACATGTCCACACGGTTCTCGTCTAGGGCTCCTCGGGTGAAAGCGCCATGAAAGCAGCCCAGCCTGGATAAGCTCTCTAGCTGATACGAGGAAGCGTTGGTGATGCTGGTCACTGTAGAACTTTAGCCGCACGATACACTATACACAAATAGACTATTACTGACTTAATAGAAATATGTCGCACTCGACGGTATAGCGCCAAACTCTGACAATTCAGTTATTAATTCGCACGCGGTCTCAATGCTCTTATTTGGGGCCAAACAGGCCATACTTCACCGCACGGAGTATCGTGGGTGAGGCTTCAACTTATTGGGTAACAACACTAGGTTTCTCTAAGTACTTCTGTATTCACCTGCGCCATATTTATATGCACGGCGAACAATCTAGTGCCAACCTCATTTCTGTCTCGTATTCTTGGGCAAGGCCGGGCATGTACAGACATGTCTTGACGGTGGCTTTGAACCTGACTCTGGAGGCATGGCCTTGGCGCCTGTGGACCGCTGTCCAATAGGAGAATGAAATATTATGGTCTGTACTAGGCTAAAGGGATATTCCGTGTATATGTACAAGGAATATACAAGGGATATCAAACGATATACAAATATTATGCAATATATATCAATCAATAAATATATATATTCGGTTTAATCTGATCCTTTGTAACAGTTAGGACTATCTGACTCTTAATAATAAACACTGTTAGGACTATCTGACTCTTACTAATAAACACTGTTAGGACTATAAACACTGTTAGGACTATCTGACTCTTAATAATAAACACTGTTAGGACTATCTTGATTCACGCGTCACTACTGTAACTAGAAACTCTGGGTGTCACTGTACATCAGTGTGGAACTGTACGCTGTAACGTTATATGTTATTTCGCGTTTTTAACGTCATAAACCAACTACCAGATTCACTCGTCACTGTACATCAGTGGAGGCTGCTGAAGCGCCAGCGGGGCGATGCAGTGGTTTGTCCCCGGCTTCCGTGCGCCGCCGCCGGCTTGACTCGGTCCAGCTCCAGCAGCAGCGGCCGTGCTCCGTTGTAGAAGCCCTTCAATGACAGAGCTCTCATATTTTGCGAATGCATAAACTATATCTTAAATTATGGCTCACTATATCTTAAATTATGGCTATGTGTCTAATATGGCTGTCGCTTATCAATGACTTCGCAACAGCCATATTAGACACATAGCCATAATTTAAGATATAGTTTATGCATTCGCAAATATGAGAGCTCTGTCATTGAAGTGGGTGGTGGCAGCGTAACAGCGTTCACCCTGATGTAAAGTAGCGATTTTTATTGTTTTGTCATGACAAACCAATTACATAATCCCAACATATGTGTAAAGAAACAACATATTCCAGTTAACGGTATATTTTTTTAATGATTCATTACGGTATAAATTAGGTTAACTGGAGCTGCGTATTGCTGGCTCTCATATTTGCGAATACAACAGCGTTCACCCCAATTCTACAACGGAAGACGGCCGCTGCCGCAGGTGGCGCAATTCTCTGCCGCGCGGCAGCGCGGTCACGTGGCCGTGTGGCCAATCAGAGAAACGCTGAACGAAAGGCTGAACACAAGTTGGTTGCCTTTAATATTCACGCGGTTGGGGCGCGTCTATACTTTCTACAACGGAGCTCGGTTTCCGGGTTCCTCCGATTGGCCACGACGCCCACGTGACCTCCGCTAGCACGCCCCCTTCCTGCCGCGCGCCGCGCTGCGCTCGCCAAGCTCCTGCCGTGCCGCGCCGCGCTCCCGCCTTCCTCAATGAAATGGAAATCGCTACTTTACATCAGGGTGAATGCTGGCTGTTGGTAACACCACCCACTTCAATGACAGGCTCTCATATTTGCGAATGCATAAACTATTAAAAAAATATACCGCTACCTGGAATATGTTGTTTCTTTACACATATGTTGGATTATGTAATTGGTTTGTCATGACAAACCAATAAAATCGCTACTTTACATCAGGCTGAACGCTGTTATGCTGCCACCACCCACTTCAATGACAGAGCTCGGCGCATTACATCAGGCTGAACGCTGTTATGCTGCCACCACCCACTTCAATGACAGAGCTCGAGCGGAGGTCACGTGGGCGTCGTGGCCAATCGGAGGAACCCGGAAACCGAGCTCCGTTGTAGAAAGTATAGACGCCAGGGCACGAAATAAACTTTTTGACTCACTGGCCAGTGGCGGGTAGATGGGAAGAATCTACCCGCCAAGCATATTTCTTACCTGCCAAATTTTTTTTGATTAAAAAAAAATATATATATATATATATATATTTTATATAACAATTTTTTTTTAATAAAATATATATTTTATAATCATACTTGTAGTTGTATTATCTGCGAGACATCGCCACCACGCAATAAGTCAAAATGCTCGCTATCTGCAAACAGCTCCACTGTCTGTGTGTATACTTGAGGACAATGGGACCAGATTCCGACCCCAGGAACAAAGGAATCATCAGGCGGAGAGGGAAGAGAGCTGGGATCCGTAATAGACTGAGAACCAGACGACACCGAACGCCACTACCCAGTATATTGCTAGCCAATGTACAATCAATTGACAATAAACTGGACGACATCCGAGCAAGGATTCAATTCCAGAGAGACGTTAGAGACTGCAATGTTCTCTGCTTCATTGAAACGTGGCTGTCGCCAGGAACCCCAGATCACGCCATCCAACCGGCTGATCACTTCTTCATCCACCGCAAGGATAGAACAGCAGAGTCCCGCAAACAGCGTGGAGGAGGTATCGCCTTCATGTTTAACAACAATTGGAGCGATCCAGCCAACGTGAAGGAATTATCGAACCACTGCTGCCCAGACCTGGAATATATAACCATCAAGTGTCGTCCTTTCTTCCTCCCGAGGGAGTTAACGGCGATCGTCCTGGTCGGAGTGTATATTCCACCGCAAGCCAGCAATAGTGTCGCGCTCTCCAGACTCCACGATGAGGTAAATAGAATCCAAGCAGCGAACGTTAATGCCGCCATTGTAGTAGTGGGTGATTTCAATAGCGCCAATCTGAGAAAGGTTTTGCCTGACTTCTATCAGCATGTGACTTGTAACACCAGAGGCGGTAACATCCTAGACCACTGTTACACGCAATTCAAGGGTGGCTACAAGGCTCATTCTGCTAGTGGCTTTGGTAAGTCTGATCACGCGGCCATTTTCCTTTCACCAAAGTACAAACAAAGAATCAAGAGCACTCCTGTAGTCTCGCGAGAGGTGCAGAAATGGGATGTGGAGTCGGGGGGGACGCTCCAGGCTGCGTTTGAGTGCACAGACTGGAGCGTGTTCCGCGACACAGATAACATTAATGTCTACACGGAGACAGTGCTGGACTATGTTCGTACTTTGGTGGAAGAAACAATCCCCACTACCACAATTAGAGTTTACCCAAATCAAAAACCCTGGGTAGACAAATCCGTCCGTGAAGCTCTGAAAGCGCGCACCAAAGCATACAACGACGGCCTGGTGGCAGGCAACATGAATGACCACAAGGTGGCGCGATACAACGTAAGGAGGACAGTGACAGAGGCCAAACGGCGCTACAGGGATAAAATTGAACTCCAGTTTGAACAGGCTGACTCCAGAGCTATGTGGCAGGGGCTCAAAACGATGACAGACTACAAAGGCACCTCCCTCAAACTGAACAGTGACATCTCCTTAGCAAATGACCTCAATACCTTCTATGCGAGGTTTGATGCTGGTAATAACAACACCAGCCCACAAGCCACGGCAATGGGGGGGGGGGGGGGGTCTGCTGCTGATGGAGACTCAGTGTTCAGGGTAACAGAGCATGAGGTGAGGCGGACCTTTAAAAAAAGTGAATATCAGGAAGGCAGCAGGACCGGACGGCATCCCCGGCCGAGTCCTAAAAGTCTGTGCCGACCAACTGGCCCCGGTATTCACTGACATATTTAACCTGTCCTTAGAACAGGCTGTCATCCCCACCTGCCTGAAGAAGTCCACTATTATCCCTGTACCCAAAAAATCCAAGCCTGCTTGCCTCAACGACTACCGCCCTGTAGCTCTCACCTCCATAGCCATGAAGTGCTTTGAGAGGCTAGTAAAGGGCTACATCTGCTCCTCCCTCCCCATCAACATGGACCCCCTGCAATTTGCATACCGCCCCAACAGGTCCACGGAGGACGCCATAGCCCATGTGCTGCACACAGCAGCATCACACCTGGACAAAAGGAAGGGGAACTATGTGAGAATGCTATTCATCGACTACAGCTCGGCATTCAATACCATAGTCCCCTCCATACTCATAGCCAAGCTCAGGGACCTGGGCTTGAACTATGACCTCTGCCAGTGGGTCTTGGACTTCCTGACGGGCAGACCCCAGGTGGTGAGAGCAGGCAACTGCACCTCCTCATCCATCACCCTCAACATAGGGGCCCCCCAGGGCTGTGTTCTGAGTCCCCTCCTCTACTCCCTGTACACACACGACTGTGTGGCTCAGCGGAGTAGCAACACAATCATCAAATTAGCTGACGACACAGTGGTGGTGGGCCTGATCTCTGCCAACGACGAGAGGGCCTACCTGGAAGAGGTCAAGGTCCTGGCGGGATGGTGCCAGGAAAACAGCCTCTCCCTGAACGTCAGCAAAACAAAGGAGATGATTGTGGACTTCAGGAGGTCGGGGGTCAAGGACTACAGCCCCCTCAGCATCGACGGGGCACCGGTTGAGAGAGTCAACAGCTTTAAGTACCTCGGAGCCTACATATCCGAGGACTTGACATGGACCACACACATTGACAGTGTTGTGAAGAAGGCACGACAACGCCTCTACTTCCTCAGGCGCCTAAGGAAGTTCCAAGTCATTCAGAAGATCCTTAAGAACTTCTACTCATGTACAATAGAGAGCATCCTGACTGGCAACATCACCTCCTGGTTTGGGAATAGCACTGCACAAGACCGAAGCAGACAACAAAGAGTGACACGTTCAGCCGAACGCACAATTGGAGGGGGGCTCCCCACCCTCCAGAACATTTACAACAAGCGGTGCAGGGGCAAGGCTAAGAGAATCATTAAAGACTCCAGTCACCCGAACAACTGCCTCTTTGAACTGCTGCGGTCAGGCAAGCGATACCGGAGTCTCAAGGCGAGCACAGAAAGACTCAGAAGAAGCTTCTATCCCCAGGCCATCAGGCTGCTCAACGAACAATGAACACTACACAACAACAACCATCAAACGCACATAGCACACACATCCACACGCACACACTCACTTTAAACAAACACACTGTAGCACCCACTCCACACACTTTATAGCACACACTGACTTTAAACAAACACACTGTAGCACCCACTCCCCACACTTTATATTTATTGATGAAGGATTGCACTACAACTCGTACACCTTACTGTAAATTGTACCTAAATTGTACCTCATCCCATTTCTGCTTTGCACTATATAGTATTGTACATTAGTACACTGCATAGTATTGTATATTATATGGTAACTCAGTTACGTCTATTCTGCATCGAACATTGTACATATGTCTATACTGAACACTGTGACCTCATTTTCTACTTCTAATTTACATGCTATACTATGTTATTTGATACTATCTTGTCTAGCACAGTCTCTGGAGCGTAACAGTAAGAAGCATTTTGTATGAAAGTATTCTGTACTTCTGTATGACAACTATTAAAGAAACTTAAACTTAACTTAAACTTAACTTGAGTAGCCTCCAGCTCCAGCAAGGATTCTCCGGCGCTGCAGCTAGACCCTATATTCAGCTAGACCCTACATTCAGCATGCAAGGATTCTCCGGCGCTGCAGCTGGACCCTATTGGTATAATGTTACGGTTCTTTGGTCAAATCACATTCAACATGCCCTCAGCTAGAATACGCATTGAATCAATGTTATAAGACATTGATATCAGGAGCTATCTGTAGCTACTGCTAGCCCGCTAGATAACGTTAAGACAATTTAGTTTACTGGGACATATAGATCTAACGTGAGCTAGCTAACGTGAGCTAGCTAACGAGGGAACGGAGGTATTATGCACTCGAGTCGACTATTGCTGGAGCATTTGTTGATATCAGCAGCTATCAGTAGCTAGCCAGCTAGATAACGTTAGACAATGCCTCGTCATGTATTAAACTAAAAGTGAATAGTTGACTGGGTCATTGTTTAAACAGTAACGGTAGCTCATGGAGGTCCGCTCTAGACTAGAGCAGACTGCCTCTGTGTTGATACGAGCAGAAGCCAATAGTATCCCGCTGCAGGGCTGGGCGGATATGACTCGTTGCCACGAGTATCATACGAACCGAATGTTGCTAACTGCCGGAGCCATCGATATTATGACTGGAGCTGCGCTTGGGGCGGAAATGAGACCTGCACAGATTTTCAAAATAAGAGTATCGTTATGAACTTGATTGATTGATTACACGCCACACGGCGGGCAGACCTCTCAGTGGCATGCGCCAAACGTAAAAACTGAGCGTCAATGGCGGGTCTCGGCCTTTAATTTCGCCCCCTGATAGACGCGGTTGGGGCGGCTGAATGTCTGCATCTACTGGGCAGTCAGTGGGTTCACTGGGTGGTTGGTTTTCTTTGGACTCCTCTCCACAGGCCTCTTCATCCGAATCTTTATCAGTTTCAGTGAAGTCGATGTCCACATCACTCTCTCCATTCAGTACAATATCCAACACATCCCTTGCAGTGAAGCGAGGCTCTCTCCTTGCCTGTGGCATTCTGGAATTAAAATAAATAAATACCTTTAGTACATTAGTAGGTTCTGAACTACTGGTGGGGTGTTTATTCTGAACTACTGGTGGGATGTTTAATTAGGTTCTGAACTACTGGTGGGATGTCAAGGGGAAAAATCAAGATGTCATCCTGTAGACAAATTTACCGGTTTAGCATGTCTCTCAGAACATCATTAAACAGAGCCTGGAAAACAGCAGGAGCATAAGTAAGACAAAACTGCATAACCAGATACTCTAAATGCTCCCCCTCTCTTTTATATTTATTTTTTATTTATTATAATTTTTTTAATCCTCTCTTTCTCAGATTTTTCTCTGTTTTCTCCCCGTCCCAATTTAGTCGTTGTGCCAATTCCCCCCCTCCCCTACCTGGTTGTTGTGTGCATTTACTCCTACTGGTCGGTACAAGGGAACCCTGAAGTCATCTGCACGCTTCCTCCGACACGTGCAGCGACAGCCAGTGACTCTTTTTTCACCTGGCAGCGAGGACTCTCATTGGTGAAGTGTAACGCATGGGAGGTCACACTGCCTTCATCAAGTCCTGCCTCCGCTGAGCAAGCGCCCAGACCTGACCTGTAGGCGTCGCTGTCCACGACGCCAGTTTCCCACCCACGGCTTCCCTCCCCCTAACCCAGCCAAACGAGTTAGTATGACGATCAGCCCAAGCCAAGGCAATGCTGACTCCGGGAGTCGAGACCGCAGCCTCTTGCATTGGTGACGAGCGCAATCTCCGCTATGCCACCTGACCGCCCTAAATGCTCCCCCTCTCTGACGTGAACAAGGTGATAGACGTTCCGCAGGTCCAGTTTAGAAAAGACAGTAGCTCCATGCAGGGAGACGAAGGCAGAGCTGATGAGAGGCAGAGGGTATTTGTTCTTCACGGTAATGCTGTTGAGCCCACGGTAGTCTATACAGGGTCTTAAGGAACTATCCTTCTTCCTGGCAAAGAAGAAACCAGCCCCTACTGAAGATGAACAGGGCCGGATGATTCCAGCAGCAAGAGAGTCCTTTATATATCTCTTCATGGTCTCCCGTTCTGGGCGGGAGAGATTGAAAAGCCAACTGCTGGGGAGAGGGGCCGTACTGTTATGGTGCCAGACCAGAGACCCAGACACAGAAAATAGCAGAACACAAAGTGCAGATAAAATCCAATGCTGGGTGTATTTATTTACATTTTGTCATTTAGCTGACGCTTTTATCCAAAGCGACTTACAAGGTCTGTACGACAAGTCAGCAGGAAGAGTACAACTCTATCAGCTGAGTAACAATGTTCATCAAAGTGTTGCAACTTGAGTGCTGCAGTGTTGAGTGCATAGTGATAGAGACTAGAGCCATATGAAATCCGTTTTTATTTTTTTCCAAATTCCATTTTATTTTTTTCCAAATTCCGTTTTTTCCGTTTTCATATTTCAGAATTCTGTATTTTGCTTTGTACGCTCATTTTACCATCAGAAATAGTGTCTAATAAGTGGGAATGAATAAATGTCCACAATTTAATAAGATATAACAGTCCATTTAATAGGGCTGTCTTAAATACTTCGAAGCTTCGAAGCTTCGTTCGATGGGCATGGGATTCGAATATGAAAATAAAATTAGATTATTAAAAAAATAATAATAATTATATATATTTTTGCAAAATCAACTCTGCCTCTCTTTGTTAATTACAACAAGCAATGCTGTTTGTTATTTAAGATGAGGTCGGACTCGGCACTGACAGATTTGTGTTCATTGTGCTGCTTTTATAAAGCCTCAAATGATGGCTTACAATATTTCATGAAAGCAAAGTGTTTTGTTTGTCTAAGATTTAAAAAGGTTTAAACTTTACAGCACCGACAAAGTTGAACAAAGTGCTGTACAAGTCCCACAACATAAAAAAAAAACATAAAAAAAAAAAAAAAAAAAAAAAAAAACGTAATTTTTTTTATTTTATTTTTTTAGTTGATTCCATTTTTATTGCTCAATTCCGCGATTCCGTCCGCGATTCCGTGATCGCGGATTCCATATGGCTCTAATAGAGACATGTTAGTATAGTAGGAAGAGTGCATCATAGTAGAGTAAAAAATATTTTTTTATTTCAGATGTTGATTGAAGAAGTGTGTCTATAGTCGACGGCAAAAGATTGGTCGGGTTTCGGCTGTCCTAACTGTGGTGGGAAGTTTGTTCCACCATTGTGGAACAAGGACAGATAATAGGCGGCTTCTCTTTGATGACCCTCCCGGAGCTCGGATAGGAGTGGGTCTGAGGCAGCCAGAAGATGTAGAGTGGAGGGGTCTTGAGGGTGTGTAGTTAGACACAGTAGTGGTGGGCCTGATCTCTGCCAACGACGAGAGGGCCTACCTGGAAGAGGTAGAGAATCTGTCACAGTGGTGTCAGGAGAACTGCCTCTCCCTGAACGTCAGCAAAACAAAAGAGATGATTGTGGACTTCAGGAGGTAGGGGGTCAAGGACTACAGCCCCCTCAGCATCGACGGGGCACCGGTTGAGAGAGTGAACAGTTTCAAGTACCTCGGAGCCCACATATCCGAGGACTTGACATGGACCACACACATTGACAGTGTTGTGAAGAAGGCACGACAACGCCTCTACTTCCTCAGGCGCCTAAGGAAGTTCCAAGTCAGTCAGAAGATCCTTAAGAACTTCTACTCATGTACAATAGAGAGCATCCTGACTGGCAACATCACCTCCTGGTTTGGGAATAGCACTGCACAAGACCGTAGCAGACTACAAAGAGTGACACGTTCAGCCGAACGCACAATTGGAGGGGGGCTTCCCACCCTCCAGAACATTTACAACAAGCGGTGCAGGGGTAAGGCTAAGAGAATCATCAAGGACTCCAGCCACCCGAACAACTGCCTCTTTGAACTGCTGCGGTCAGGCAAGCGATACCGGAGTCTTAAGGCGAGCACAGAAAGACTCAGAAGAAGCTTCTATCCCCAGGCCATCAGGCTGCTCAACGAACAATAAACACTATGCAACAACCATCAAATGCACACAGCACACACACCCACACGCACACACTCACTTTAAACAAACAACACACGGCAGCACCCACTCTCCACACTTTAGATCACCTAAACACACTTTATATTTATTGGTAAAGGATTTGCACTACAACTCGTACACCTTACTGTAAATTGTACCTAAATTGTACCTCATCCCATTTCTGCTTTGCACTATATTGTATATTAGTACATTGCATAGTATATTGTATATTGTATGGTAACTCAGTTACTTCTATTCTACATCGAACATTGTACATATGTCTATACTGAACACTGTGACCTCTATTTTTACTTCTATTTTACATGCTATACTATTTAATTTCATACTTATCTTGTCTAACACAGTCTCTGGAGCGTAACAGTAAGAAGCATTTTGTATAAAAGTATTCTGTACTTCTGTATGACAACTATTAAAGAAACTTGAAACTTGAAACTTGAACTAGAGACCATTGACCAGAGGTAGGAGTGAGCCATTCCTGTCGCTGCATAGTATGCCAGGTCAAGGACATTGAAGCGGATTTGTGCGGCAATGGAAAGCCAGTGCAGCTCTCTTAAGAAGTGGGGTAACATGGGCTGACTTTGGTAGGTTGGAGATCAGGCGGGCTGCTGCATTCTGTATGAGTTGAAGTGGCTTGGTGACGGTAGTCGGTAAACAAGCTAGCAGTGCATTGCAGTACACAAGGCAAGACATGACTGTTGATTGCAGAAGGATTTGGGTGGCTATTATAGATTTATACTGACCAATGTGTTAGATTCCGATCAATCAGCCAGTATCACCTCCTCATCTCTTGGCTTGTGTTATCACCTCTCCATCCGTTGTCGTCGTGTAGTGTCTGCGTTGTGTTTATTTCTCCGACGTCTCCTCATACTCCTCATACATACAATCTTTGTCATCCTCCTTTAATGCAATCCGCAAGCATAAGAATTTGACCACCTCCATAAGAATTCGACCCTTGACAGCGTAATACCTTTCTTGAAAAAACGTTTATTACATAAACAGAAGCCTCAGCTCAGATGTTATCAGATTGTATTGTCCTTGCTATCGTCTCTTCTGCTGTTCAGTCCAATAGTGGCTCAGGCCTTGTCGTTAGCCAGAACCCTTCTCCCGTTAGCCGAAGCTAATGATGATGTGTCATCTCCCCCCCCCCCCCACCGGCAAGGGTGAGAGGGATGAGAGTCTCTGATGGTTTCTTCTCTCCTGTGGGATTCGTTTCTTAGTCTGGCTTACACCCGGAAGAAACGTACTTTTCTATATTCTCGCCATAGCAACGACAGGCCCGCCCCTCTTCTGGTTGTCATGCGACGCGCCGTCATGGTAACTGCCTTAACCTTTAACACCATTAAAACGCTGTTTCTAATGATGTCAAACCTCTCCCCATCTCTCTGACCCAAACCTCTTGCTGCTGTTTTCTTATCAGTTTGTTTATGTGCTGATGGCGACCTCGGCATGCCCTGAGCTCTATCTCAGTCTGCTGCTGCAACACCCTCTGCCTGCCAGCGCTATTAAGATCTATAGATCTGTCTCAGTAGACGCTCTTAAAGCTCATCTCTATATATCAGTTATAAACCAAATGTACATTGAAAAACACAGATTTCTTTCACTCCCCCCTTTGATTCTAATCAACCCTCAGAATCAACAAACTACTTGGTTTTTCAATCATACCCGGCTGTCATTTTAACGTACACGGCCTCCCTCCCTCGTGCCAGAAGAAGGGAGACAGCATCCTGTCAAAACCGCGATCTCGCTAGTCGATGCCCACGATGTGCTCCCCGTGGCACCAGGGAACACACAGTGCACATCCACTAAACAACACCCAGAGGCAAAACCTCACAGGCCACAAAGCTCCTTTTTTAATTTTCACTCCCATTGTTCTCTACCATGGTTTTACATACTCTCTTACTGCAAGTCATGACTTTTTACTCGTACCATCTGACACTTACTCGTACTATTACGCAACACCTCAACTGTCGTCACAGTGATGCTACAATTCTCTCTTGTTGTTTTACCCACCCTTTGCCATGTCCATCTTCCCCTCTGGGAATTGTCTCTTTAGCTAGAAAACCCTCCTTTCTTCGTGGCCCCGAGATAAACTCACCTTTCCCCCCTTATCTACCTTCTATATATATCCTTCTATATATATATATCTTATATATAAATCCTCCATAAGGTTTCCAATATATCTCATACTCCTGTAAATTATTATAGATGAACACACAGGACTTCACACTGTCGTCTTGTCTCTCGATTTCTTGATTGACTCTGAAAGGAAGTCCCTGTTTGTCCATGATTCATCAATACACCTGCCCATGCTCTGTTGTTTCAAAACGCCCCGACACAGCGTCTCCGCAGGAAAGCCCCCTCCGATGTCTGCCCCTGGGCAACACCGCCTGCGACCGCTGGTCTCCGCCCCGTTGGCCGTCTCCACCGCCGTCGATGGTCCTCCCTCGCTCGCTGTCGGTCATCTCCAGACTCTGAAAGCAGAAAAACAACACCAGACGTCTTCTGTACACTCAACTTTCCCTTGTGTTTTCTATTATACCATGGCTTTGGACTTGCAGCTCATTCCACTGTCCTCTCCAGTTCTCTATATATGTTTTCTCTGCAAGCCACTGCCATGGCCACGCCCTTTCAGACTGTGTTGACATTGTGAGTGTCATACAGCCCATGGCGCTATCGTTATCTATTAGTCTACCACCTTCTCAAACACCCAACACTCTGTCCTACAGGGCGGTTCCCTGTTTGTCGTCTTCCGTCGTGACACCAGCAGCTTACCGATACCCACTTCCCAACTCTATCTTCGTCCCAGCTTGACCCCTGGCCCGCGCCAGTTCTTTCTGGTGACCGTGTCCTCTGAAAACTCTTGCCTATTTATCAGGTGTGAGAAGGCGCAACTGAAAATTAAACTCCCTCTTTATTTCATAATTAACCTATTTAATTAACTGCACCTCTTCTATCTGTGAAGTTCTTATTTAATCCATTGTATAATTAAACTCTTCTCCTACTTGTTCCAGTGTCCTAACTTGAATCACTCCCCCACTCCGCCACTAGATGGTAGTAGAGACCTATGGAATCACTCTGTCATCATTTCCTGATAAACTTCCCTGCACTACCCCCCTCCGCCACTAAAGGGTTGCAGAGACATTTCCCCACTCCCACCCCTAGATTGCGGCCAACTCAGTCTAGAGTACTTTAGCTGACGTGTCTCTAGTTCATTCTTATCTCCTCGTGGAGCCTTACGGCCATCTTGTCTGCTCAGTTTTGTTGACATTCTCTCCTTATCTGGTGTCAGCCTCCTCGTGGCTCTTTGCGGCCATCTTGTCTCTGGGCCTAACTGCCGACCTTCAGAGCACTGGCTCTGTATTACCGTGGAGACACAAAACTGAATTTTTTTTTTATTTTTTTTTCACTGTTCCTTTAACACATTGACCGCCAAACACGTTGTACGACGGGTTTGCTGATCATGCGAATTCCGCCAAGCCACGGCGTACGACGTTATTGAGATCATATTTCATTTTTTCGCCATGGTATTCATAATTCCGCCACCCAGCCTCTGCTGAGACAGTGGGACTCTGCACAACCGTGCAACGCTTCAATACCGCCGCCTGGTGGATGATCGGGTGAGTTACAACCGGAAATAGATCTCTGGTGATCTCGGTGCATCTGGGAAATCCGTCCGGCAGTCACATATTGTTGCGGGACTCTAGACACACATCCGTATATAGGGATCGCTGCCATAACTCAATAATCGATATGATTTGGGCGTTTATTGCGCCATACAAACCGGAAATGGATCTAGTCGATCGACGTCAAATAAGTGGGATATTTTTCCTCCAGTCTCATCGGCGAACGGTAAGAGGACAGTAACGTTACTTTCAGCTTGATTGTTTATTCTTTTCAATGCAAACCGCTCTGATCAATATATCACCCATACTACATAAAGCATTTACTGACGATCACGGAATTATAAACGACCCCCCCCCCTTTCATCCGCGCATGATGAGTCATAACGTTTAGGATTGTATTCAGTTGGATTTTTTAATATAGCGTGTATCGCGAATAAACTGCAATCGATAATCTATATTATGCGTTTAGGGCTTTAGGCCTATAACTAGCATTCTAGGAATTACTGCAGAAAACGATAAAAACATACTTATATTCTCGGTATTTTCGTATGAATATATGAATGAAAAAGTATAACGTTCCTACATCCTGAACGATAGATAATCGATGTTGAATGGGCCATAGTAATGTCAATTTAGCAATACAATTAAAAAAGTTATAGCCCTGCAAAGAAGGTGAACATCTCCATAGGCTTAGACTGGTGGCAGTGATCATACATTGATGGATAGAAGCATGGCAGTTAATGTGTTAATGCCTCAATCACTCTCTCGCTCTTGATTGACTCTGTCTCTCATACTATCTTACGCTTTCGTACTCTTACTCGTGGCTTACATTCTTACTGTGGCTTACATGGCTTACTGTGGCTTCTCCTGTCGTACTTGTGATTCTCCTGTCTCTGTGAAGATGGCTACTCTCTTAAACAAACGGCCGCTGCCCTCCCTTCAAAGGCCTAAAAACCACAGCTGTTTTTCTCTCTTTTCTATCCATATCAGGGGACGCTTATCCCGGACTAAACTCTTGCCTGATCGGACATAATACACACTTTAAGGTAAATCTCCATTCGGCTCTCCTCCTGTCATAACAAATTCCGGCCGTCTTGAGACCACAGCACCAGTCTAAGGTGAGCCGTCTCAGGCGACGGTCTTGTCATAACAGTCCCGCCATAAAAAAATGTCCGTCTGGTTTCAGCCGTCCCCCCCTCTCCTCATCTCGCATTTACACTCATTCTGCTCTATTTTGCTTTCTTTCGTCATCTATGGCTGTTTTGGTTCCCTTTCAGATAACACCTCTCTGCCACTGCGACTCTCCCAAAACAAAACCGTGCAGCCCTGCCTCTCTCTGTAATAGTGTTGTCAAAAATATCGAAAAATCGATACATATCGATTCTGAATATTTAAAAAGGTTTCAATACTAATTTCCCGAAATATCGATATTTAACACTTTAACCGCCGAAAACGCCGGAACTCGTCATTCCCCGCCATGCTCATTCCTCCGAGGACGCCTTAACTCGTCTTTGATGTCAATATTTCAAAAATCTGTCATCAAAATCATATTTCCTTTCCGGGGCCCTGAGACACAAGTGTGATCTCCTCTCAACTCTCTAGCGGTTCAAGAGCGCCATCTGGTGGCCGATCGGCAGATCGCCAACCGGATATTAACCTTTGAACCAGTAGTACTCATGCAAATGTGGTCCGGCCACTCTCTATAGCTCCCGCGACTCCATCTTGAAACACTGGATAATAGATCGCTCGCCCTAACTCAATAAACAACGTTATTTGGACGTATATACTATTATACAACCTGGAAATGGATCCGGCATTTCCACATCCCATAATCGAAAACGGTCTACTCCACGCTGATCGTCCAACGGCGCGAGGAACATACGGTAAGATTCAGCGTTATATTCTAACGTGTTCAATATAAACTGCTATGATGAACATATGACCCACTCTGGATGAATCATCTAACGTTGCCCACGGAATTATAAACGATCCCCCGCCCATCCGGTCATCATCAGATCATACGTAGATCATTCTAGAAGTACGTCCAGTTGAAATTTTTCATCTCGCGCCGATCGCTACCAAACTGTATTTCATCATCAATATAATGCATTTAGGGCTATAAATCACGTTCTGAAGAAAGCTGCAGAAAATGATAAAAACATACTTATACTTTAGACCATATTTTAGTATGAATATGTGAATGAAAAAGTTTAACGTTGCTACACCCTGAACAATACATATAGGACATTGAATGGGCCACAATAATGGCAATGTAGCAATAGAATTTAAAAAGTTATAGCCCTGCAAAGAAGGGGAACTTCTCCATAGACAAATAGAGCTGGCGAGGGATGGTAAATTATGAATTTAACCCACGTTTATGAGTTTGACTGAAAAAACGCCTAAAACATATGTGTTTAGGTGTTTATTGTGTCAACCAAAAACGAAGCTGCTCTCGACGTCCCACACGTCCAATACTAACTTGAGAACACATATTCAGGTGAGCTGATGAAAACCCTTACTGTCTTTACATAAACATTGTCAACTGTTCCCAAACAGCACACAAGTCAGTGCACTTTTTATCAACAGCTTTAACTAACAGTCTGAGATAGGCTAGCTGCTATGAACAATATTATTGATTGATTGATTGAAAAGTGTATTAACAGATTGCAGAATGGGTACTGTTACGAAGGATCAGATTAAACCGAATATATATATTTATTTATTGATATATATTGAATAGTATTTGTATATCGTTTGATATCCCTTGTATATTCCTTGTACATATACACGGAATATCCCTTTAGCCTACTATAGCCCATAATAGTTCATTCTCTTATTGGACAAAAGGACCAGGCGCCAGGGGACCAGCCCCTGGCGTCAAGTTCAAAGGTACCGACGAGACATGTCCGTACTAGCCCCGGCTCCACTCAGGGATACGGCTACCGAAATGAGAGTGGCACTATTTGTTCACCGTGCATATAAATATGGCGCAAGTAAATGTAGAAGACCCTTAGTCCTTTACCCTTCTACCCAACTTAGTAACAGAACGTGAAGCCTCACCCACGATACCACGTGCGGTGTAGTATGGCCTGTTTGGCCATAGAATAGCATCGAGACTTCGTGCGAATTAATAGCTGAATTGTCAGAGTTTGGCACTGTACCGTCGAGTGCGACGTATTTCTATTAAGTAATAATAGTCTATCGTGTATGGTGCATCGTGCGGTTAGAGTTCTAAAGTGACCAGCATCTCCAACGCTTCCTCGTGTTATCTAGAGTCTTAACCAGGCTGGGCCGACCACATGGCGCCTTCATCCGAGGAGATCTAGACGAGGACCGAGGGACATGTACACTGGATTACCTACCCGACGACTGCTGAGCCCTATGCGGCTGGAATATATTTGCTTTGGTACTGTGATTTGTGGAGCGGATAATCGCCGACGCCTGTGAGTGTTGGATTTACCCCCGAGAGGAGTCAAGTTGAGTCGGCGCTCAGAGAGACTGAGGTCGCCTAGCTTCTTCTTCACTGTGGAGCTACAGCCTACAAGAGAACCAAGGTGTATTCATCTGCGGATCAAGAGTCTACTGCACTGTCTTCTGTACTTGAAGTCTCCCTAGATATCGTTGACCAGACGGTCTACTACCGACGGCTCTCCTACCCCCCCTACCGGCCTACAACCGGGAGGACCCCTTCCAGAACATCCCGCTATATCATTAAGTGTACCATAGATCTAATTCCCAAAGAGCCAGGTTATATACTTGCTTCCTGCGTAACCAGAGATTGGACATTCAGTGTTGATTTGCCTACGAGTACTCATTTGCCTTACAAGTGCATTCAAATCATAAATGTAATAGTAACTATCATATGTACCTTTTGCTATATTAAATATTTGATTATTACCTTTGTGTGGAACCGATTTCATTGTGGGAAAGTGTTCATCATATTTAGATATCGTGTACTGTATGGCCAGTAGTTAAAGTACATAAAGCGGTAGTGGTTTAATGATACCATACTTATCAATACAGTCAGGGAATTGTACCCCTCAGTTACAATTGGTCCTTCGAGCCGGATGGTAATTAGTGTAATATTAATATAGTGGTATTAATATTGAAATGGCCTATGATGAACACTCCACGAAACGGTCCTCCTAAAGTAGAACGCCCGCAGCGTAGACGGCAGCCACCTCAGTACTTAGAGGATTACGCGGCCAGTATACTACCTAGCCTTCTACAAACGGTAAACGCGGTAAAAGTAGAAAGTAAAATTATGTCCGACCCTATCAACCAGGATACCCCGACCACAGAGGCCCTAGTGGGTTCTAATGTAACTGACCAAGCTCACGGTGGGGACCAGGAGGGAACTGACACGACTTTACCCCCCGCCAAGACCAAAGAAGTAGTCCCCCAAGAGCTCCGGGAGGAAGACAACCCTCCAGAGATGGAACTCTGCACGGAACAAGATGAGGAGAGCGCCGAGGAGATAGAGCTCCAGGACTCCCCGCAGGGGAACCCATCCCCAACGAGTACTGCCAGGAGCGGATCACCTCAACCAACGTCTTCCCCCAGCGAGGCGGACAAGATGCTGGCATAGGCATTCCTCGCCAGCATAGCAGCCTCTACGGAGCGCGATAGACTCCAAGCACAGACACTTAGCGAGCGCGAACAACTCCAAGCGCAGCAACGGAGCGACGAAGAGCGCATACGTCTGGAGATGAGACGCCTTCAGACGGAAGAGAATATGGCAAGAGACCGGGCCGACACCCAGCGTGCCGCTGCCGGTGCCCAAAGAGAAGCAGATCTCACCAAGCGCGAAGCCGAGCGCGACAGACTACAAGCCGAGCGCGACAGACTACAAGCGCAGCTAATGGAGCAGCTGATCACCAGGGCAACACCCCCTCCCTCCACAAGGGGTTCCAGGGCCTCGTCAAGACACGGGTCAAGGGCACCCTCCCCTAACCGATTAAGCGACCCTGAGCCCGACCACCAGAGAGAGTCTATACCCCCCTCCGAACTCCTTCCCCGACTGGTCCCAGTGAGACCCAGCTACAAGGAAGGAACGGCGGACACCGCGGAGAGGCTAAATAGACGACTACAGGATCTAGAAGACCTGGCAGAGGAAGAAGAGGGAGAAGAGGAGAGTCAAGCCCGACAGCAGCACATTACTCCACAGGACCAGGAGGTCCAGTACAGCCCAGGCTATACCCCCGCGGCTCTGCGCTACAGACCCCCGACTCTATTCACGGGTGAGCATGACGCACGACCAGTCCCAAGGAATAGTACCTGGACCAGCGGGCCATGGTACCCTGCCGGTACCAGCCCACCGAGAGGCGTAAGAGGAGACTCGCCCAGGAGGCCTCTCTTCCAACGCTCACCGATGTGCCAGCCATCCACGGCGTCATACATTGGCACACCGACGTTTCCAAACTTCACCCATGAGAACCGAGCACAGTACACGGAGCTACGGATGTGCTTAGAGACAATGATGGTGGATGTAGCTGATGAACGCCACAAGTATGCTATCCTATTGAAGCACCTGAAAGTGCCCAGAGCGCACAACATAGCGCTGGCCTATGCCACCTCTACTACCCCATACACAGCGGCTCTAGCAGCACTAGACCAAAGATATGGACGTATATGGGATTACGTAATACAAGAGATAAGGCATATTGACCGCCTACCCCCAGCAATAGACAATCGCTCACTAGACGACCTGTCTATCAAAGTACAATCCCTGGTAGGGATGCTGGGGGCGCAACGAGAAAAGGGTATGCACAAACTATACGCAAACTCGAACGTCGAGAGGATTTTAGAGAAGCTGCCGCCCGCCCGACAGGAGCGCTTCAGGCGGCAAAGAGACCACCGTGATCCTAACGGTCCCGAGCCATCCCTCCTAGACCTAGCCGACTTCCTGGCGAGAGAAGTCAGCAGCCTACGGCTGGATACGTTCGTGCGGAGCACACCAAGCTCCAGAGAGGGACCTAGGAGAGCAAACGATGGCCGAAGATCGGTGACTGTCATGCACCAATCAGAATCAGTACCGAGCAGCAAGAACCACAGTACCCCCTCGATGAAAGAGAAGTGGAAGATGGTGTGCCCGTACTGCGAGAAGGAACACTGGTTGTCACAATGTGACCTGTTCAAGAAGATGACCGCTGAAGAAGTGAGTCACTGGATAAAGTCCAACAGGCGCTGTTACCGATGTGCGCGCAGTCACATGGCAGCCGAGTGCCGCCTCAAGAAGAGGTGTAGTCGGTGTGACGGAGCCCACCTAGATGTCCTACACGACAGTAACAGAAGAAAGCCTGCACCATCCAGCAGCACAAAGGCAAGTGTTATGTACATTGACCCCGCTAGCAGCAGCGGCGCCCAGGTGCTCTTAAAGGTGGTCCGCGTAACACTGAGTTACCAAGATAAGGTCATGGACACTTACGCCGTCCTTGACGACGGGTCAGAGAAGACCCTTCTCCTCGCGTCCGCTGCGGCCCAGCTGGGGCTGCGGGGGAGCGAGAACCAGATGACGATTCGGACAATAAGAAGAGATCTAAAGACGATAAAGGGCGAGAATGTCTCCTTCACTATCGCAGCAAGCGGGCAGCCAGAGAGACGGTATAGGATTACTAATGCTTTCACCAGCCAAGAAATAGGACTATCGCAGTACACCTACCCCATCGCCAAGCTGATGGATAAATATGTGCACCTGCGTCAACTCCCTATCCCGCTCATAGACGGTGCCACCCCGACCCTGCTGATAGGCTCCGACCATGCAGACCTCATAGTCCCGATAGACCGGGTCCATACAGGACCCAGAGGTTGTCCTGCAGCAGTCGAGACCCGCCTAGGATGGACATTACAAGGCCCCCTCGCCAAGTCTCTTAACCGAACAGCAGCCACTAGCTGCCTCCACTCCAGAGCGACAGAAGAAGACACCACACACCTGCAGCATGTCGAGAGGCTATGGACACTAGAGACAATGCCCTTTAAGAACGAAAAGAAAGACATTCGTTCTAAGGAAGATATTTACGCTATAGCCCTCCTCGAGCAAGGGACAAAGAGAGTCACAGTCAACGGAGTGATGAGATACGCAACTCCACTCCTGAGGCGAGAGGGAATGCCCACCTTTCACGCCACAAAAGAGGCAACGGAGCGGTATCTATTGAACACAGAGCGGCGCCTAGCCAAAGACCCCGCTCAAGAGGCTGTGTACCGCGCTGAGATTAACAAGCTAATCACAGCGGGACACATAAAGAAAATTGACATTAAAGAGGCCGATCAGACGACCGAATCATGGTACGTGCCGCACCACAAGGTCCACCACAACGGCAAGGATCGTATTGTGTTTAACTGCAGCTACCAGATCGGATCACAAAATCTGAATAAAGAGCTCTTGGCCGGCCCAACACTCGGCCCCTCTCTACTAGGCGTGCTACTACGCTTCCGCCAGGACAAGGTGGCTATCAGCGGAGACATCAAAGGGATGTTCCTGCAGGTGAGACTAGTGGAGGAGGACAAGCCCCTGCTGCGGTTCCTATGGAGAGAGAGGATCGGAGATGAGCACCCAGCCATCTATCAATGGGAAGTCCTCCCTTTCGGAACCACATGCAGCCCATGCTGTGCTACGTTTGCACTACAAAAACACGTCGCAGAGGACCCAGTAGCAGATGAAGAGGTCCGACAAAGTGTGACAAATAGTTTCTACGTGGACAACTGTTTACAAAGCGTCTCGAGGCCAGAAGAAGCCGAGGCTCTTCTACTCAAGCTCCGCGCCTCCCTGATCAAAGGCGGCTTTGATCTCAGGCAGTGGGCCAGCAGCGACCCGCAAGTATTGCGCAGCCTCTCCCCCGAGGACAAGGCAGCGAGCAGCGACACCTGGATGGCGACCATCCCAGGAGAAGCCCAAGAAATGACACTAGGACTAGTCTGGCGCTTCAAAACAGACTCGCTCCATTATAGACACAAACCCCTGACCAAGGAGCAGGGAAGGTCGACGGCAATACCGACCACCAGACGGAGTGTATACAGAACACTCGCCAGACAATATGACCCGTTGGGATGTATTCTACCTTACACCACCAGGGCAAAGATGATTGTAAGAGCGCTATGGGACAAGGACCAGGGCTGGGACGATCCCATACCCGAACACCTTGCATCCACATGGAGAGAGTGGGAGACGGAACTCCGCTCACTCCCAGGTGTTAATATACGCCGCAGCTACTTCCCACCCACAGTGAGGCCAGAGACATGCAAGATCGACCTGCACGTATTCAGCGACGCCTCCGAAGTAGCCTACGGTTCGGTGGCCTACTTGCGTGCCCGAGAGGAGGGAGGAGAAATACATACTGCTTTCATCCTGGCTCGCTCAAGAATAGCCCCACGAAAGCAACAATCTATCCCACGTCTAGAGCTCTGCGCAGCCCTAGCAGGAGCGCAGCTCGCCACGTTAATCCAACGTGAACTCACCATCCCGGTGCAAAGAACAATCTTGTGGTCAGACTCCACGACAGTACTCACATGGATCCGGTCTGATTCGTGCAGATACAAGGTCTTCGTGGGAGTCAGAATCACCGAGATTCAAGAGTTAACAGAAGTAGCGAGCTGGAGGTATGTGGACACCAAACACAACCCAGCTGACGTCATCACCCGGGGAATGTCCCTGGATGACCTCACCCGTCACAACCTCTACAGTGACGGACCAGAGTTTCTCAAGCTCCCCGAAGAAGAGTGGCCTACACCCACCCCACGGGAGGCGAGTAAAGAGGAGGCCGAAAACAAGAAACCTATGTTCTGTGGATTGAACACACTTGTCTCCACAGACCCCGACATAGACGATTGCCTCACCCTACAGAGTGCGCAGCTAAAGACATTTCTGTGGCACCACCCAGAGGTTCAGCCCACGACTGACATTTCAGCCGCTGACTACGAAGAAGCAGAACTTCTTCTACTACAACGAGCCCAGAGAGACTCGTTCCCCGATGAGCTAGCCTGTCTACAGGGAGCAAAGCCCGTCCCATCAGACAGCAGACTGCTCCACCTAGCCCCCGAGAGCGACGCCCATAATCTCATCAGAGTGGGTGGTCGTCTGCGGAGAGCCCCAGACTTACCGGATGACGTCAAGTACCCGATAGTCTTGAACAGCCGACACAAGGTCACAGAGCTGATTATAAAGAAATACGACGAGGATGTGCACCACGCAGGGGCAGAGAGAGTCTTCGCGGAGATCAGACGTCGTTATTGGATACTGCAAGGGAGAGAAGCAGTGCGGCGCTTCCAGCGAACCTGTCTAGACTGTCGTAAGTGGCGAGCCCAGCCCAGTATACCCCGGATGGCTGACCTACCTCCCTGTCGCCTCCGACTCGGCGACAAGCCCTTTCACTCCACCGGTATGGACTGTTTCGGCCCGCTGTATATAAAGAAAGGAAGAGGAACCGAGAAGCGGTGGGGTATTGTATTCAAATGCATGACCACCAGAGCGATACATATCGAACTCCTTCCAACCATGAGCACAGACTCATTCCTTATGGCCTTCCGAAGATTCACATCACGGAAAGGAAAACCGTCTACATTATTGTCTGATCACGGGACAAACTTCAAAGGCGGAGAAAGAGAGCTGAGAGAGAGCTTCCAAGCTATGGGCCCAGAACTTAAGACCCACCTCGCTCCATCCCAGATTGACTTCCAGTTTAATCCCCCGAACGCACCTCACTTCGGTGGAACTTGGGAACGAGAAGTACGTTCTATAAAGACAGCCCTGTACGCCGTGCTTGGGGCCCAGACCGTGGCGGAAGAAGTCTTAATGACAGTCCTCACGGAGATCGAGGGAGTATTGAACTCAAAGCCCCTCGGTTACGTCTCAAGTGATGTAGCAGATGTCGACCCAGTCACCCCCAACACACTCTTGATGGGGCGGCTGGACCCCGCGCTACCCCAGACAATGTACAGGCCTGAAGAAGCGAACGGCCGAAGAATGTGGAGGTACAGTCAAGTACTGGCTGACAAGTTTTGGAACAGCTTCCTACTCCACTACCTACCGTCTCTACAGACCCGCCAGAAATGGGTGAAAGAGAGAGACAATTTGACAGAAGGAACAGTCGTCATGATTATCGACCAGTCACTACCCCGAGCTATGTGGCCGGCTGGCCGCGTAAGCAAAGTGATCACCGGTGCCGATGGAAAGGTCCGAGCAGCTGAAGTGATCGTCCAAGGGCGGACCTACACCCGACCCGTGGCGAGGCTAATAGAACTGCCAAGGCTCCCTGATACTATCGATGACGACCATGACCCCATGACTTTGTGAACTGACTGACCCTCACAGCGGACATTGAGTAGTGGACAGTGCGGTTAATCTGTCTCTGCTTAGCTAATTAGGTGGGACTAATTAGGGGGCGGCTGTTACGAAGGATCAGATTAAACCGAATATATATATTTATTTATTGATATATATTGAATAGTATTTGTATATCGTTTGATATCCCTTGTATATTCCTTGTACATATACACGGAATATCCCTTTAGCCTACTATAGCCCATAATAGTTCATTCTCTTATTGGACAAAAGGACCAGGCGCCAGGGGACCAGCCCCTGGCGTCAAGTTCAAAGGTACCGACGAGACATGTCCGTACTAGCCCCGGCTCCGCTCAGGGATACGGCTACCGAAATGAGAGTGGCACTATTTGTTCACCGTGCATATAAATATGGCGCAAGTAAATGTAGAAGACCCTTAGTCCTTTACCCTTCTACCCAACTTAGTAACAGAACGTGAAGCCTCACCCACGATACCACATGCGGTGTAGTATGGCCTGTTTGGCCTTAGAATAGCATCGAGACTTCGTGCGAATTAATAGCTGAATTGTCAGAGTTTGGCACTGTACCGTCGAGTGCGACGTATTTCTATTAAGTAATAATAGTCTATCGTGTATGGTGCATCGTGCGGTTAGAGTTCTAAAGTGACCAGCATCTCCAACGCTTCCTCGTGTTATCTAGAGTCTTAACCAGGCTGGGCCGACCACATGGCGCCTTCATCCGAGGAGATCTAGACGAGGACCGAGGGACATGTACACTGGATTACCTACCCGACGACTGCTGAGCCCTATGCGGCTGGAATATATTTGCTTTGGTACTGTGATTTGTGGAGCGGATAATCGCCGACGCCTGTGAGTGTTGGATTTACCCCCGAGAGGAGTCAAGTTGAGTCGGCGCTCAGAGAGACTGAGGTCGCCTAGCTTCTTCTTCACTGTGGAGCTACAGCCTACAAGAGAACCAAGGTGTATTCATCTGCGGATCAAGAGTCTACTGCACTGTCTTCTGTACTTGAAGTCTCCCTAGATATCGTTGACCAGACGGTCTACTACCGACGGCTCTCCTACCCCCCCTACCGGCCTACAACCGGGAGGACCCCTTCCAGAACATCCCGCTATATCATTAAGTGTACCATAGATCTAATTCCCTAAGAGCCAGGTTGTATACTTGCTTCCTGCGTAACCAGAGATTGGACATTCAGTGTTGATTTGCCTACGAGTACTCATTTGCCTTACAAGTGCATTCAAATCATAAATGTAATAGTAACTATCATATGTACCTTTTGCTATATTAAATATTTGATTATTACCTTTGTGTGGAACCGATTTCATTGTGGGAAAGTGTTCATCATATTTAGATATCGTGTACTGTATGGCCAGTAGTTAAAGTACATAAAGCGGTAGTGGTTTAATGATACCATACTTATCAATACAGTCAGGGAATTGTACCCCTCAGTTACAGGTACAGTACAGTACAGCTCAATACATACAATTGTTAAGGGGATGCAGACCAGAGAAAGACTTTCATCTTGTTTACATCAGGGTCCCCCATTTTCAATTCATCATAACATATATATGACATACATGACATACAGATAGACAGTACTGCTACATCTATACATTTATGACATATCAGATTTGCAAATACAGTACTGTTTGTGATACAAAAAGTGTCCAGAAAAAGAGTGTATATACATTTGACGTAGAAACTGTACATTGGAGGAGGTTGGGTGGGTGGGGGGCTGTACATTGGGGGGGGGGGGGCACACTGTACATTGGAATACTGACAAAGCCATACTTGGTCATTTATTGTACAACTGGGTTTTGAGTGTTTTTGAATAGTGATTCACATCAGGGTTAGAAATTAAAAAAAAATTTCAAGGGCTTTTTTTGCCCCCCTTAATTGATTTTCGGGGGCTTTTTTGTGTGTTTCGGGGGCACTGAATTTTTATGATGAAAACGGTTATTAAACATCCTTATCATTTAAAAAATACAACTCAATTAATGACCTCAAACAGTTAACTTCATTTGATTATTTTATTCACATTCACAACACAGCTCATGTTGTGAATACATATAAAACCAACCTATACAAAAGATAAGCATACTGCAAAAAAAAGATTTGCTATAAGGGTTGTACATCATGCTTGCTGAGATCATACCAATTGTTTTTGTTAAAAGTAAAAATCTGAAATTTGGTTAAATTAAATTAAACAGATGTAACAGCCTGAACAACAGAGAGGTAACAGCCTTACATAATTAATAAATCAAATCAAGAGCATGAGGCATCTTGGGGGCCATAAGGCTTAATGTTGGGCCTCCTCGCCCTATCTCCTGCCTTGAACCACTTCGCAATGGCAGGCTCCAAGTTCATCTCCCCCTCAGGTGGGCCCTCAAGGTAAATGACCATCAAATGGTCTAGTGTGGATGTCTCCAGCCTGTTTCGCCAGTCATTTTTAACCCGGTTCATGAGGGAAAAAGATCTCTCCACTTTGGCTGTTGCCAGTGGAAGAACCTCGATTATTTCGAAGAGGTGAATGATATTTTTGAACTCATCTTTCCAGGTTCCAAACAACCTTGACCGCCAGTTGACCTGTGCATATTTTTTCAGATTTTTTTTTTGCCGTGCCCACTCAGCCATTGCTGTGTTGATCTCACAGCCTTTCGGGGTTACGATATCTTTGAAATGCTGGAGTAAAAGCCATACTTCATCATCTCCATAGCCAGCTAGGTCCTGGTCCTCTGGCCAGTTGCTGGGATCCACTGTGCACATGGCACTCAGTACCTTGCCTGAGAATGTGGCAAACCTTTCCTCCAGACGACATAGGACTGGCTTGATCAGCGCCTCAAGGGAGTTATCAAATGCAACTTTTTGTTCTGGGTTAGTTAATTTAACTCCCCTGTATGCTCCCATTCTGCACTCCCCTCTCACTGATCTCAGCCTGTTGCCATTGGACTTTGGCATGTCTTTCAATATTTCAGAAGATGCCATGACTGCATTGACTACTTCTGTCAGTGTCACATTGTCTCTCTGGAACAAGAGGGAAAGGCGTGATAGCTCTTCTAATATGTCCAAGTAAAGGCCCACGTGAAGGATGAACTTGAAAGAAGTGATCTTCTTCAGCCAACCTCTGGCTTTTGCTGCATCAGGTTTCTTGATGTCTTGACGGTGTTCGCTTCCAATTTCACTGAGATGTGCCACCACTGTTGGATAGTTTCTTTCGAGTGCCACAAGCGCTCTGCGTCGGTGGTCCACCCATCGAGTGCCCTCTACTTTGGCTGGCATTAGAATGGACTCTTCCAGTATGGCAGCCATTTCACCAAGTTCACGAACACGTTTTGGAGACGTTCGATAGAATGTGGCATATGATGACAAAAAGCCATCAATCTGAAAAACAAGAAAATCATTCACTTTATTTTTGTGAGTCTCCAGAAAGATTTTTTATTTACTCTGGTTGCAGTTACAGTCATAAAGAAACCATTACATTTGTTGAACAAAATTAAATGAAATTGATGCCAAAAATATACTAAATGAATGTAATGCCAAATTCCATATACTAAATTAATAATGATTTAAATTTAAATTATTATATTGTTATATTATTATTAAAATAACGTTTATAACTACTACAAACCTTGTTGAAGTAACTGTCTTTAAATGCATCCTTGCAGGCCAATTCTAGACGATGTGCAACGCAATGGATTCCCATCAGCCAAGGCATGTCACAGGAAAGTTGAGCAAAGACACCATGATGTTTTCCAAAGTTTGTCGCAGCTCCATCGGCACCAAATCCAATTAGATTTTCCTTCCATCTTGGAATGCCTTTCGACACCATGACGGAGTTTATGCAATCAAGGATTCCGCTTGCTGTTGTGTTCGCTGCTTCTGCAATTCTATCAAAAAGGGACAAGACATATGACCCACACTGTAAAAACTGAGCGTCATCTGGTCACTTTTAAACTATCAGCTAATTGTATTAAACTAAAACTGTGTAAAATGCAATTAATAAATGGTTCAAATTCATTGAATTCAGCTCGATTCGATTTCAAAACTGTCGTTTTTATTATGTATATGTTAATACTTATTTAATAAATATGAATGAACCCCAATCCCAGTGTTCTTACTTATTATTGAACGTATTATTTTCCCAAATACCGCGCAACCAATGAATGAGTCTATCGAGAGAGAGCGAGAGAGAGAGAGCGAGAGAGTAACCTCGTTCCCAGCTTTATCTCGAGGGCGAGAGAGGGAGAGAGAGAGAGAGAGAGAGGGCGAGAGAGAGAGAGAGAGAGAGAGAGAGAGACGTAAAAAGGAATATAACTAGCGGAGCATGACTGAAATACATCAAGCACAATATGAACTCATTGACATAAGTAGCATGGTAATAATACGTAGGTTATTATTGATCAATGAATGTATTGGTAAATTAATTTATATTATAACTGATACACCAGTAGAAGTAATGTTATTTCATCATTGTCCTTGCTGCACTGTAAAAACTGGGATTGGGGTTCATTCATATTTATTAAATAATTATTAGTAACCTATAGGCTACATAATAAAAAAGACTGCTATTTGAAATCGAATTGAGCTGAATTCAATTAATTTGAACCATTTATGAATTGCATTTTATACAGTTTTGGTTGAATAAAATTTGCTGACAGCCTGATATAAAATGACCAGATGACGCTCGCTCAGTTTTTACAGTGTGTTGCCTGCCGTCGCTCGCTTAAAAATACCTAATATACAGTAACTTAGTATCCGAGTTTAGACATTTGTCTTGAATATTTTTCTTACCCGAGAAATTTCATTGATGGAATTCCGGCTTTATCCATGAACTTGGCATACACCACCTCCTTTTCACAGGCTCGTCTGTCTGTGCTGCCATCCACCAAAATGCTGACATATCTGGCTGATGTGATCTCCTCGGTCATCTGACTTTGTATGTCCTCAGCCAGGAATTGCGTGAAGACTCGTGCCTGTTTGTCGTTTGCATAAGTTCCCCCCAAATCTACTCCATGCCTTTTCTCAAGGGTGATCAGGGATGGGAAGTACGTGAACGGCAGCTCTTGTTTTGCTAGGTGGTACGTTATGTCAAATAACTTGACCATTCTGCTTAACAGGTCAGCATTCATTTTCATAACTGACTGGACGATGGGCTCGTTGCGTTTCAGTTTGTTCGTCCACGCTTCTGTGAACAACATAAACACGGAAAACAATCATCAAAAACTGTATTTAAGCACAATTACGCCTGCGGCCTGCGGCCTGCTGCCTGCGGCATGTCCAAAACGTGGTACTAAACGTGGCCTATTGCAATGACGTTACCTAAGTTAGCAAAGAAACCCGCTAACGTTAACGTTCAAGCAAATTAACATACAAATTATAAAAATTGTCGACACTTACCATATGCCATGTTGTGACCGCGGCTGTCTTGGTGGCGCAAAGCGCTGTATTTCTTGACTGTCGTAGTCCCGCGGACAAAAAGATCAACACACGCTCCTCGGACATTAGCCGTGTTTGCAGCTGGAGTCTCACGACACGCTTTACAATAAATAATATGTTGGCCTGTAGCATCCTCCTCAACCCCTAACCAGTCTAATCCCCACGACTCCACCGTACTCCGCTTTACATTTTTTAATTTGAGGACCTGGGCCCCGGGAATCTGCTTCTCAGACTCTGTTTCCTTGTTTTTATAGTTTAATAAAAAACGCTCCATCTTGTCTGTCTCTTCAAAATGCCAGCTTCTCACCTGCCAAAGATGAGAGGGGGAGGAGTGACGTCGACATCGGCCTCGGATCAAAAGCTAGCGCACAGGGGTGAACTTGGGTGTCACAGCTGGGACTCGGAGCGTTGCGTCAACTTGCGTGTTTGCAATGGAGGAGAAGTTTGGTTCACTTGTAAATAAAAATAAACTACTACGTTGTGTAGCAACGTTAAACTTTTTCATTCACATATTCATAGTAAAGTATGGTCTAATGTATAAGTATGTTTTCATCTCTTTCTGCAGCTTTCTCCAGAACGTGATCTATAGCCCCAAATGCATTATATTGATGATGCAATACAGTTTTATGGCAATCAGCGCGATATAAAAAATTCCAACTAGACGTACTTCTAGAAGTTACTACACGTCATCTGATGTTGACCGGATGGGCTAGGGGGCGTTTATAATTCCGTGGGCAGCGTTATACCAATCATCTAATGTGGGTCAAATGTTGATAATAGCAGTTAGTATCGAAGACGGTAACGTTACACGCTGAAACTCACCCCAGTCTCCGCTCGCCGTTGGGCGATCATCGTCGAGTTGAAATCTTATCATTATGGGATGTAAATTTACCCGGTCCATCTCCAGCTTGTATAATGGTATATACGTCCAAATCATGTTGTTTATCGAGTTATTGGCAATCGATCACTGTGTAGTGTGACGAGCCAGAGTCGCGGGACCTATAGCGAGCGCCGGAAGTACTACGGTCGTCTAGGACAACCTCTATTCAACATCCTGTTTGGCGATTGCGCCGATCGGCCACCAGATGGCGCTCCTGAACCGCCAGAGAGCTCAGTGGGTCCTGCTGGTGGATCTCAGGCCAGCGGAGGGGACATAATGAATCCGATCGCAGATTTTTGAAATATTGATATAAGGACGCTGTACAGCGTCCCCCGGCAACTTGAGCATGGCCAGCAATGACGTGAAAAGACGTTTCATGGCAGTCAAAGTGTTAATGTCTCCATATAATATATAATAATATAATATATATATAATTAGTAAACTGTCGGGGGCATTTGGTGCCCCCCTTAAATTATTTTCAAGGGCATTTTGTCCATTTTCAAGGGCATTTTGCCCCGAGCCCCCGTTAATTTCGAACCCTGATTCACATTCCTTTACAGCTTTGGGTAGGGCGTTTCACATTGAATCCCTGCCCCTCATCAGGTTTGGTGTGAACGATGGGCTGTGTCTGTCATTGCCATGGAATGTTAACTTGCATTGATGGATTCAGGGACTTTATTGAGAGCAATGGAGAAATGATACCCGATGAGCTTAGGCCTTTATTGAATTGCACAAAAGTAATTCCATGTAGCACTGCAGAATGTGAAAGGGGATTCAGTGCCATGAATCAAATTATCACCCCAACACGCACACGGTTAATGATTTCACGGGTAGCATCTTTGATGTTCATTAAGATCAACGGGCCACCTCCAGAGTTCTGGGATTCAACAACATATGTTGCAACTTGGCTGAGAGGCCATCGCTCAGCTGAGGACAAGAGAACGAGGATAGCAAAACCAAATCATAGGCCCAGGACCACTTGGTGGGGGCTTGCTTGACTGATTGTATGGTAACTCAGTTACTTCTAGTCTGCATCGAACATTGTACATATGTCTATACTGAACACTGGGACCTCTATTTTTACTTCTTTTTACATGCTACTTTATTTTATTTCATACTTATCTTGTCTAGCACAGTCTCTGGAGCGTAACAGTAAGAAGCATTTTGTATAAAAGTATTCTGTACTTCTGTATGACAACTATTAAAGAAACTTGAAACTGTTTTGAAACCACTGTTGTGAAACAAATTACATTGAACAAATTTAAGTGATGTGTACTTTTTCCCCTTCTCAAAATAAAGAACCAAGTAAACACAAGTTGTCTGATTATTTTAAGTTTGCTTTTGTGTTTGTGTGTAAAACAATTTCTTTAATTGAATTAACTTAAACTAAAAGTAAATACAAACTAAATTAACAATGTAACTTACATTGTTAATTTAGTTTGTATTTACTTTTCTAGTTTAAGTTGATTCAATTAAAGAAATTGTATCAATACATTTAAAACATTGTTTGTTTTTCAACCATATCTGTTGACAATATAGGCAACATCCTGCTACCTTTTTCAGCTTCTCTATTTCAAGGCAAAAAAAAATCAAAAAATGTGCCAAAAAAAACTGTGCACGCGCGTGGAGCGTTTGACCTACTGTCAATTTGCCACTGCACAACTGATTATTACACACACTCCTCGCGAGTCGCTCGCTAGTGCTACACATAGACATACGGGTACTTCTTCTACATACGGGTACTCCTTAATGAAAGTGCTGTCCCCGACGCCCCGTGCTGAAGCGCGCTGCACACAGACAGCAGCTCTGCATGCACTGAGTCGTGATCATGGCGGATAGAGCGAAGCGTTCTAAAGTATGGATATACTTTACAAGGGTCAATGCCGACAACGCACGTTGCCACAAGTGCAACAAAACATTTGCCAGTAAGGGTGGCAATACGAGCAATCTATCAAAACATTTATTGGCAAAACACGATATTAGTGTGCAGAAATGCGCCGTATTCGATTGCCTTGCGCGCAGTGGTCCATCTGCATCCACGTCCACTGCAGCCGGTAAGCCAAGATACAGAGTTTCCTAGGCTAATAACGAATTATTACAAATAGGCTAATAAACAAAATAATTGTTTAGCTACAAATACTACAATCTAAAAACTTTTTATAGGTTGTCAAGCTGAGGCGTCAGCCACCAATGTGTCCCAGGCCAGTGAGCCCACCACACATCCTCCCTCTACCTCCACCACCCAAAGTCCTTTCTCCCTAGCAGCTAGAGGAAAGATGACAGAGGATAGGGTGAACGAGTGTCACAGGGCTGTGACAAAGTTTGTTGTCAAAGGCCTGCACCCATTCTCTACAGTGGAGTCCAAGGACTTTAGGTAACAACTAATCATTCAGTGTATATCTTTTTTTTTGTATACATAGTTGTCTAACTTGTCTGTTGTTGTTATAAGTTATTATTGAAGCAGCTATTCCCACCACTCCACACAAATTTACAATAATTCAATAATTTCGAATTTTTACTGTAGGGAGATGACCAATGCTCTCAACTGCAAATATAAAAATCATAAAAAAATAATCAAAAAGAACCGATAAGAGTATCGATAAAGTACCGAACCGTTAAGCAGTATCGATAAGAGTAGTAGTATCGATAAAATCCTAACGATACCCATCCCTAATCACAATAGTGTCAGTGATTAGCCTCACCCTCTAGCTGTATCTATTGTATCACCAGGGATCATCGTTAGAGAGCTGGTGTGTATGGGGCTGCGGCACAGCAGATATACCCTACTCTGTTTTGAAGCACAGTGTTTTTCCGTGTTTCTGACATGGCTGGGCTGCGGCACTGCAGATATACCCTACTTGTGTGTTTTGAAGCACAGTGTTTTTCGGTGTTTCTGACATGGCTTTTAGAGAGTGATCTTCGCACGTGTTTTGCGAGTCCAGTCCACGGCATGTTGACAGAATTTGCAAAACACCTTATCGCCGGTCATATACAAGTCATTGGGATACTGCGCTGCTCTGAATTTAGGGCTTAGTGTGGAATTTCTTCCGACGTTAACCTTAACACCGAAGCAGCTAGACGCTTCGAAATTGCTGCGTGTTGTGTGTAACACCCTATAGCGTCCCCGGTCATGTTCGCGTTGCACCAAACGTTCCATCTCCTCCTGGAATTTCAGTCCAGATTAGGGCAAATTTTGCAATATTCCATGTTTACAGTTGATTCCGTTTTTATTGCTCAATTCCGTGATTCCGTGAATGCGGATTTCATATGGCTCTAACGTCTCCTCATACTGGCTGATACAATCTTTGTCATCCCCCTTTAATGCAATCCGCAAGCATAAGAATTTGACCACCTCCATAAGAATTCGACCCTTGACAGCGTAATACCTTTCTTGAAAAAACGTTGTTTATTACATAAACGGAAGCCTCAGCTCGGATGTTATCAGATTGTATTGTCCTTGCTATCGTCTCTTCTGCTGTTCAGTCCAATAGTGGCTCAGGCCTTGTCGTTAGCCAGAACCCTTCTCCCGTTAGCCGAAGCTAATGATGCTGTGTCACCCCCCCCCCCCCCCCCCCCCACCGGCGAGGGTGAGAACATTTTCAAGTTCAAGTTCTACTTGAACTTGAAACATTAAACATTTGAAAGTTATTGACATGTTTTTCAAGTGCAGTACTATTATCCTTAGGTTACATGGCAGTAGTGTTGTCACGATACTGGAATTTCGACTTCGATACGATACCTTGAAAAGTATCGATACTTCGATATTATTTCGATATCAAAAAAATATATATATATATATTTTTTTTTCTTTTATTTCTTTTATTTTTTTTTAAACAAATTTAGCTTCAAATTTAGCTTCTCTCTGGTACTATAAGAGAAGATAAATATAACAATTTTAAAACCCTTTGTTTATCTTTAGATCACACATTTAAAAATAACTGTTCATCTCACTTCAATCATTTTTATTGCAAATGCAGAACATGGTATTTTCTCAAGCAGACAGATGTAAACACTGTAATCTGTGTTGCATGTTCCTGACAAACTGAACTGTTTGTATTACAGTTAGTAACAGTTTCGATTTGTATTTAAAGATAACGAGAGAGAGAGAGAGAGAGAGAGAGAGAGAGAGAGAGAGAGAGAGAGAGAGGGGGAGGCTATGCTCAGAGCATTTTAGTAACGTTACATTTTCAACAAGATTGCTGCTATTTAAACACTTGATGGAAACGGGGTAACGTTAACCTTATGTCGACTGTAGTATTGTATGACCTCGACATAACGTTTAAACGTTAACGTTACTCCGTTTCCATGCAGTAGTTATAAAAGTGGCCAGCTAAGCTAACGGAGCTAACGGCTAGCAGTAGAGAGAGAGAGAGGCTATGCTCGGAGCATTTTAGTAACGTTACATTTTCAACAAGATTGCTGCTATTTAAACACTTGATGGAAACGGGGTAACGTTAACCTTATGTCGACTGTAGTATTGTATGACCTCGACATAACGTTTAAACGTTAACGTTACTCCGTTTCCATGCAGTAATTATAAAAGTAGCCAGCTAAGCTAACGGAGCTAGCAGTAGCTAACGTTAGCTGGTAGCTGTAACGTTACAACGAATCAGCTGTTGATATTATGCGCCATCAGTAGACAACGTATCATGTATTAAACTAGAGTTAATGGTTTAATGCTTCAGTCACAGTGACGTTGAAAGAGCAGCTGTCACGAACCTCTTTCATTTCTTTATGGAGATCGGCGCTGGCACTGCTCTAACACCGCTTGCAAATAGCATTGGGGCATTTGTAGCTTGTCCTTCGTTGTTTACTTGAAACCCGAAGTACCTCCAAACAGCACTTCTGCTGTTTTCTTTATCCACAAACACAAGTTGCGGAGGCTCTGCATTTACCATCTTCAGCTAAAATGTTTGTTTACTAACTGAAGACTGCTCTCTGTGACTCTGTGAGGGGGAGGGCTGGACTCGGAGGAGCCGGGGGGGCAAGCGCGCTGAGCGCTCTGAACAGCGCATCAACAACTTGCGGTAGAACACTCGCCAGCTGGTACCGATACTGCAGAAAGTATCGGTACTTCGAGAAATGAGTATCGAAGCCGTTTTAAATATTCAGTATCGATATGTATCGATACTTCGATATTTTTGACAACACTACATGGCAGTAGTAGTTGCCTCTGACACCACCTACTGAATACCCAGAGTAGGAGAGGCCATGCAGTTTATTTATGTCTGTAAATGCTGTGTAGTGTGGATGCCTACTGTACATGAGTAGGGTGAGTAACCTACATGCCATTACTGCTTTGTATCTATTGACTCATTATATCTACTTTATTATCTTAAAATAATATAACACCCACTAGTTAATATTAGGGCTGTCAGTTTATCACGTTAATTAGATGATAAGTGTCTATTATGAAATGACAACTGATTCTTTCCGAAATGGGCGGTCTTAGGTACCAAAATGTGGCACCGATTGATCTAACGTCAATCTGTAGTACAGACGTAATTCGGTCGGTACCCATAAAAGTACCAAGTCCGGTACCCATCCCTAGTAGGTACTGAGGGTAGTTGTGTTAGTAGCTTCTCTTTGATTGTGTTGGTACTGAGGGTAGTAGTGTTAGTAGCTTCTGTCTGATTGTGTAGGTACTGAGGGTAGTTTGATTTGATTTGATGTTTTTTATTTCCGTGTCTTACATACAGGCTTACAAGACACATAAACAATAAGTATATAAAAGTATACTTGACAAATTACTTGACAAATTATGACATATAGATAGGGATGGGTACCTTTCACATTTGAACCGATACCGGTACCGGTACCGGTACCTGTGAATCGATACCGGTACCCAACGGTACCTTTTTTCTGTACTTTAGTCTCAAGAAATTTAATTTACCTACCTCAGTCGTAAAAAAAATCCAAACTTCAAATAACTACAATTTCGACAGTTTTCGGCTTGTCATTGCTCCGACTGCTTTGTTGTTGAATCAAGTCAAATCCTAGGTAAGCATATATTGTGCGGGGAAACGTTGAAATTTTTTGGTATCTCACTTGATTCGATACTCGGTAGCAGGGACGTGCACAGGACTTTAGAAAGGCAGGTGCCCGAAAAATCATAAAAGGGCATTAATTAGTAAATGTAAGGCGAGCGCGCGCAGCGCGCGAGCACGATTTTTGGGGTTAATACAAGTCTATCATGGTACATTCAGTTTCACCGATAGATGTCACCAAAACTACATAGTGTCGCTTTAATAACACAATATGCGCTCCAGACCAACAGCTGCGAGAGAGAGAGAGAGAGAGAGAGAGAGAGAGAGAGAGAGAGAGAGAGAGAGAGAGAGAGAGAGAGAGAGAGAGAGAGAGAGAGAGAGAGAGAGAGATCGCATCATCGCAACTATACCTTGTTAAGTTGAAACGCACAGTGGTCCAGCAGGGCAGAATGGCTTGATAAAGTATATCCACTCCACTCCACTGTCCAGACTGTGTTGATGTCCATTGTCCATGCATGTCCAGTTGTCCACACTGCATCCATATAGCTTGTTGTTAGCCAACAACGGCAACAAGTACTGTGCAGAGCTGTGTCTTTGCCCATTTCCTCATCAAACAGCCTGCAAACTACCTGGCGTTCTATCGCCCTGCTCTAAGACAAACTCTAACCTTAACCAACTTTGAAAGAGTGCCTAAGCTTAGTTAACCGTCGAAAGAACTTGCCTTCACGCTCTAAGACAAATAGCTGCATCTCACAACAACACAGCCAGAAAATGGTGTTGGCCAATCAGAGAGAACGTCTCCGCGAAATGCGGCTAAGGAAAAAAATGAGAGCGAGAGAGAGAGAGAGAGAGAGAGAGAGAGTATGCTGCGTAGGCTGGAAGGACCTATTATTTACGAGAGGGGTGGCATTTCTCTCTCTTTCTTTACCTAATATTTAGATTCTATCGTGACATCTTTCATTTGGAAGGGCAGGGCAGTATATATATATATGTGCAACTGTAAAAAAAAAAAAAAAAAAAGAGGGTGGCATAAAAAGGGCACTTTCTAATGAGAAATGAAAAAGGCAGGTGCCCGGGCACCCCTTCACCCCTATGTATGCACGTGCCTGCTCGGTAGTACCGACGTGTTTCGGTTCGGTACCTCAAAAGTACCGAATTCGGTACCCATCCCTACATAAAGACCAAGATGGCCACAAGAAAAAGAAAATACAATAAAATGCAAGCTGTAAGCAATGTATGTAAACAAAGAAACAAGAGGAATTCATATACAATTATATAGGATATAGTGTGTTTTGTCTCAAGTGCCATGCTTTCTCCAAAAATCCTGCAAAACTGAAGATGTCCTCCACAAAAAAACAACTCAACATACAACTCTCAGACTGCCAAAACAGCCGGATTTACAATTTGAATTTTCTCAAATAAAGCCCTCCTCAAATCGGTGTACAAAGGGCAATAAAAAACAAAATGATATTCATCCTCTATCACTCCCAGATCACATAGAACACACAACCGCTCCTCCTCAGATTTACCTTGGAATCTACCCACTTCCACAGCCAGTGGCAGGGTGCCAGACCTCAACCAGACCTCAATCCAGGCTCTGATCCTTTCACATCTGGATTACTGTCCGGTGATCTGGGGAAGTGCTGGAAGAGAAAAACTGGGAAAACTACAAATGACACAGAACAAAGCAGCGCACCTTGCTCTGAATTGTAGGAAAAGGTCAAACATAGTAAGTATGCATGAAAAACTGTCATGGTTAATGGTAGAACAAAGACTAAATGTAAATATAATGTTTTTTACAAAACAAAAAACCTGCTTGTCTATATGACGAGATACAATTCACAATAAACAGACACAGTTACTCTGGGCCCCGTTCCACGTACCTGGATAACTGAGTTAGCCGGATAACTTTAACTGGATAACTGAGTTAGCCGGACTTTCCGGTTCCCCGTACGTGGATTTTCCAAATCACCATGACAACAGATCCAAAAGTTTGAGCCTGGTCGAAAGCAGAGTTTAAGTTCAAGTTAGCCTGAACCATCGCCACGCCCCCGCAAAAAAGTGACAGCCCGTTTCCTGAAACTATTCCCACAGTCTACGATCTGCATTATACCATTCTGAATTACGTTTTTGTGCTCCATTCTTCCAGAGGGGGCTTTTGAAATGTAAAATAGACCCAAAATGCTGATACTAAATTCACTTTGTCCTAAATAATGCACGTTATATATACCGTGGCGCTCGCTCGGTGCGATGTACACATTATGACGTGGTTATTTTAATTGTAACTGGGATTAAGATGTCTGATGAGATGCGCTGTTTGACGGATTTGAGGAATTGAATGAGCCGTTGACGTCACATTAATGAATGAGGATAAAGAAATAAAACTTCATTCAAAATAAGGAATATTCTAAACACGGGTCTCTCGTTCATTAATGTATAAACAATGAATTTATCCCATCTGGCACAGTGGCCCAGAGGTAGTGCTCAAGCCTGCCAACCCAGCGACCGGGGTTCAAAACCCTGTGTTTCCAATATAATTTTCTTGAATATAATATTAATGATTATACGCCAAAGTAGCCTGGTTTTAAGTTAAAATATTATAAATCTACATGCATTGAGGATGTCATTCTTTATATAGCTCTCAACGTGCACCAAATTGAATTATTCCTATATTGCAAAAAGAAGGAAAGGACTAGGGTCTCGAACACCGGTCGTCTGCGTGAAAGTCAAACGAACAACCCGTTAGACCACAGTAGAGATAAGTTAAAGATCGACTATACATCAATCAATGGGTAAGAGAGCCGTATCGTAATTCTGTTTAACAGTTTAACTAATTATTTTCGCTAGCAAGATCTCATTTGATTATTCAATCCAGCAGGCAAGTTTAAAGAAATATAATCTGATTGATTGAGGTAATGAGGGACTTAAAATTAGCCTATAGATAACGCATTTAACTTGTCGGCGAGGCGATTGAGCCGTATTGCAATCTGTCAATAAAGTTTCAAATCAATTAATCAATCAATGCCGTTAGAGAATCAGGATCTCTGCCATCGATACGTGCTGGCTTTTCACCTGAAGCGGCCGCGCGCATTTAGCCTGAGTCGCAAGTCTGGCTTGAGTTAACGAGACTGAATCCACCTTCGAGGAACAGGAAAATCCCGACTTCAAACATCGGGTTAACTGAAGCTGGATAATGACATCTTGATCGACTTAGTTGAACCACGTACGAGGAATGGGGCCCTGTGTCAATGGAAATATGTACTGTAAGGATGCCAAAAACAAATGCAATGAAAAGGACTGTGATGTATAGAGCCATGACTGCATGGAATACCTTACCACCTGCACTAACTAGGGTTGAAGAAAAACAGACATTTAAAAAACACATTAAAAATCATATAAGAAAGAATGGTACTGTCAGTTAAGTAAACATAGTGGGTGATTGAGAAGATGGGTATGTGTGATTGGTGAACTTAGATATTCTATTATAATATTTGTATGTGTTATTGAGGTGTATTGTTTTATTGTATTGTATTGATTTTATTGTATTGTATTGATTTGTGTGGACCCCAGTAATAGTAGACTATGCCTGTGGCAATGGCTAATGGGGATCCGAATAAACTAAACTAAACTGGGCACACAGAGACCTCCGTCTTCTCTTTAAGTTTAACATTACATAAGGTTCAGTAAAATAGTAGTGTTAGTAGCTTTACTAGCTTTCTTTCTTTTCTTTCTTTTATTAGTTGTCATACAGAAGTACAGAATACTTTTATACAAAATGCTTCTTTCTGTTACGCTCCAGAGACTGTGCTAGACAAAAATAGATGAGTATAAAATAAGTATAGCAAGTATAAAATAGAAGTCAAGTACGTAGACAAACGTGTTCAGTATATACATATATACAATGTACAATGCAGAGTAGAAGTAACTGAGTTACAATACAATATACTATACAGTGCAAAGCAGAAATGGGATGAGGTACAATTTACAGTAAGGTGTAATGAGGTATGGGTTGTAGTGCAAATTCTTTACCAATAAATATAAAGTGTGTTTAGGTGTTCTAAAGTGGGTAAAGTAGGTGCTGCAGTGAGTTGTTTGTTTAAAGTGAGTGTGTGCGTGTGGATGTGTGTGCTGTGAGTGCATTTGATGGTTGTTACAGTTACAGTTGTTACAGTTGTTACAGATGGTTGTTGTCAGACCTACTCCTATCCAAGCTCCCGGAGGGTCATCAAAGAGAAGCCGCCTATTCTCAGTCCTTGCCCCACAATGGTGGAATGAACTACCCATCCCAGTTAGGACAGCCGAATCCTGTCCAATCTTTCGCCGTCGACTAAAGACTCACTTCTTCAACCACTATCTGAAATGATTAAAAAAAAAAAAAAAAAAATCTAACCCTGACTAACCTTACTGTCATGCACTTGTCCTAATAAACTAACCTACACTGTTACACGCAACACTTGATGAACATTGTTACTCAGCTGATAGAGTTGTACCCTTCTTGCTGTCTTGTCGTACAGAACTTGTAAGTCGCTTTGGATAAAAGCGTCAGCTAAATGACTAAATGTAAATGTAAATGTAGTGTTATTGTTCATTGAGCATCCTGATGGCCTGGGGATAGAAGCTTCTTCTGAGTCTCTCTGTACTTGCCATGAGACTCCGGTATCGCTTGCCTGACCGCAGCAGTTCAAAGAGGCAGTTGTTTGGGTGGCTGGAGTCTTTGATAATTATCTTTAAGCCTTACCCATGCACCGCTTGTTGTAAATGTCCTGGAGAGTGGGAAGCCCCCCTCCAATTGTGCGTTCGGCTGAACGGGCGGGCCACTCTCTGTAGTCTGCTACGGTCTTGTGCGGTGCTATTCCCAAACCAGGAGGTGATATTGCCAGTCAGGATTCTCTCTATTGTGCATGAGTAGAAGTTCTTAAGGATCTTCTGACTGACTTGGAACTTCCTTAGGCGCCTGAGGAAGTAGAGGCGTTGCTGTGCCTTCTTCACAACACTGTCAATGTGTATGGTCTAGGGCTGCAACTAATGACTATTTTGGTAGTCGACTAATCTGTCGATTATTTTTCGATTAGTCGACTAATCGAAAAACAATTATATAAAAAAAATATAAATAAAAAAATAAAAGAAATATATATATTTTTTTGCACTACCTATCTTTGTGAAAGTGGCTTCTCAGCTCTGGTCCAGCTGAAGACAGAGCAGAGGAACAGATTGGACATTGAGCATGACCTCAGAGTTGCTTTGAGACTCTTGTCAGGACCAAACAACATCCCCAGTTATCCCATTAGTTCCCCCAAACTTACTGTCGGTCTGTTATGTTAAGCTAAGAAGTCTTCAGCTGGCTGGACCAGAGCTGAGAAGCCACTTTCACAAAGATAGGTAGTGCAAAAAAAAATATATATATATTTCTTTTATTTTTTTATTTATATTTTTTTTATATAATTGTTTTTCGATTAGTCGACTAATCGAAAAATAATCGACAGATTAGTCGACTACCAAAATATATATATATATATTTTTTTAATGACTAATCGACGCAACAATTCCTCGCAGACGATTTTTTATAATCGGCATCGTCGATTATGTCGACTAATCGTTGCAGCCCTAGTGTGGTCCATGTCAAGTCCTCGGATATGTGGACTCCGAGGTACTTAAAACTGTTGTCAACCGGTGCCCCGTCGATGCTGAGGGGGCTGTAGTCCCTGACCCCCGACCTCCTAAAGTCCACAATCATCTTCTGTCTGATTGTGTTGGTACTGAGGGTAGTAGTGTTAGTAGCTTCTGTCTGATTGTGTAGGTACTGAAGGTAGTAGTGTTAGTATCTTCTGTCTGATTGTGTAGGTACTGAGGGTAGTAGTGTTAGTAGCTTCTGTCTGATTGTGTTGGTACTGAGGGTAGTAGTGTTAGTAGCTTCTGTCTGATTGTGTAGGTACTGAGGGAAGTAGTGTTAGTAGCTTCTGTCTGATTGTGTAGGTACTGAGGGTAGTAGGGTTAGTAGTAGGGATGCACCGATCCGACTTTTTCAGTCCCGATACCAATACAGATACCTGGGCGTTTGGGTATCGGCCGATACGAAGTTGGTGTTAATGGGTATGGGAAAGAGTTATTCATTCACTTCCCCAGCCCAGATTTTTCCTGCCGGTCCGGGGGATCGAACCGGCGACCTTCCGGTCACAAACTCGCTTCTCTAACCTTTAGGCCACCACTGCCCCAATTATTATTATTTTATTTATTATATATATATTTGTTATCCACTTTTTCTCCTCTTTTTCTATTTTTCTCCCATCCCAATCTAGCCGTGCCAATTCTCCCTTCCCCTGTCTTGAACGTTGCTTGCATGTGCCCCCCACTGGCCGGTTGTAGGGAGGATAGAAGCCCATTGCATGTCCCCTCCGATACATGTGTAGGCAGCCAGTCGCATCTTTTCACCTGCCAGCGTGGACTCTCATTTGGTGAGGAGTAACGTGTAGGAGGCTCACACTGCCCCCGCCATTTTCCTGTCTGCTGTGCAGGCGCCCCAACCGACCTGTAGGAGTTGCTGTTTACAACGTCCAGATTACCACCTATTGACTTCCCACCCGCTAACTCTGCCAATTGAGTTAGTATGACGGCCGGCCCAAGCCGGAGGCAACGTCGACAGCCGGATTCGATACCGGTGTCTTGTGCGTTGGTGACGAGCGCAATGTCCGCTGCGCCACCCAGCCGCCCTGTTATATTATATTATTATAAAAAAATAAATAGAATAATTTAATCCGATATATGTAGCAGGGTGGATTATCCCTGCTTTATGGGAGTGGATGTACACGGCCACCTGGTAGTGAGAACGCAGCAGAGCTGGGTCCGGCTGAGTCCCCGACTGTAGGCCAGGAATGTTGAAGTGGAGGTCGAGCAGCGGGAGTGGATGGGGCCTAGGATTCACTAACCTAGGGATAATGCGCTGGTCCTTCTTGCCCTCCAGGGTGATCAGCAGTAGCTCCCCACACACCCACACTTCCCCGAATACTTCCTGGGCCCTCCCACACCCGATGGCAGTAAGGAATCAATGGTATATTCGCTCCCCAAAGCAGTACCCTTCCTGAATGATGAGTAGAGACCTTTCCCAATGAACTATAGGCAGGGGGGTGGGGAAAGGGTTAAATTGTAATGAGCATTACCCGGAAAGGAAAGGGTTAGATAGAATGCACATTAACAGACACGCACACAGTGGTCCCATTGAGCTCTCTTTTACTGAAAGTCTGATTCACGTTACAAAGATTTACACAGGAATGAAAGTTATTTCCGCACTGGGCACCTAGTGCTCTCGCTCTACAGTACGGACTAAAGTTCTTCCCACACTGGGCTAGACACAGTAATAACCCCTTCCCTTTAAGGGTTTATATACTGATTCGCTTCTCCTTAGGTGGGGAGAGAGGGGAGGAAGAGGGGGAGGGTTAAAGGAGCTATTCAATGGGATTTTTATAAAAGAACACACATTATTACCACATTCAACCAAAATGACAGTGGGCCCACGTTGAAAATAAAAGTCCTATCTATAGCCGGCTTTCCCCAAAATAATAAAAGTCGGGGCGCCCCTAAACACTGTTACCAGCGTCAGTTCAAAGCACTGCTTCTCTTCGCCCTTAAAGAGCCCGCGCCGCACAGAGAGAATGTCTACCGATAAAGTTTCAGCACTCGGAGCGCTCGCTGTAACTGGCTTGAGTGTACTTAACCAAGTGGTGGGCCTGCTCCCACCACCAAACGTTCGTGTGGTGAGATGGCCGTCGAGAGGTCCCGTGATAGCAAGCAGCGGGTCTGGGTAGAAGTTGGGCAGGTGACTGCTGGGGTAACGGCTCGGAGGGGCTGGAGGAGCGTGCAGTGTAGTGACGTCCGCTGCTGGGCTGAAGGGGTGGGGCGACATGCGGGCTAAACTGTGGTGCTAGCCTAACTGAAGCTAAGCTGTGGGTCGGGACGACCCCCTGTTATGACGCATATACTTCAGCTAAAACGCAATGTGGGCAATATCTACCACACTCTTCGGCAGTAGCTCGTCTGCTTCTTCGTTCACAATGTCTCTTCCGCATTAACTAAAAGCTAAGCTATCGCATACTCATTACTAACCCGCTTCGTAACTGGGTTTATATCTCGCATGCTTGATGTCCGGAGCTCCAGCTCCGTGCAACCTCTTCCTTCTCTGGAAAACGATGAAGAGAAGTTCCTCCGTCGGCGCCGCGCCCTGAGCCCATCCTTCTTCACCTGTGTCTCCCTGCCCAACGTCGCCACCAGCTCCCCCTGGCGGTACCTGTATCATGTCCCACTATTAAGTGTCAATGTTAGGATAGGGAGGATCAAGAGCGGTCAGCCAGTTACACAACGTCATCGCGAACACAGAGAATGCAAGGAATTAACGTTAGACACATTGAATTATTGTTAGACATATTCAGGTGTCTACATATATATATTTTTTTTATACCCGATCTAGCTATTTTTGTCATATCGGAGCCGATATCCGATATTAATATCAGATCGGTGCATCCCTAGTTAGAAGCCTCTGTCTGATTGTGTAGGTACTGAAGGTAGTAGGTTAGTAGCCTCTGTCTGATTGTGTAGGTACTGAAGGTAGTAGGGTTAGTAGCCTCTGTCTGATTGTGTAGGTACTGAAGGTAGTAGGGTTAGTAGCCTCTGTCTGATTGTGTAGGTACTGAAGGTAGTAGGGTTAGTAGCCTCTGTCTGATTGTGTAGGTACTGAGGGATTTCAGACACAGCCATAGACAGAGAAACAGATATACAGAGATACATTGATACAGACAAGACAGAGAGACAGACAGACAGACAGACAGACTGGGTCACCGTAACAAGCTGTCAATCATTCTGCACGTCATTAATATGCACCAATTCAGCAATGCAGAGAGAGAGAGAGATAGGGTGCATGCATGGGTTTGCATTGTGTGTGTGTGTGTGTGTGTTGATACAGTCCAGTTTTCTTGTGCACAATTTACTCTCAGTATCCCCTCTCTCTCTCTCTCTCTCTCTCTCTCTCTCTCTCGCTCTCTCTCTCTCTCTCTCTCTCTCTCTCTCTTTCTCTCTCTCTCTGTGTGTGACCCACATTCTGCTCATTTGGATAACTGCTTCTTTGTTTGATAGAGAGAGAAAGAGAGAGAGAGCAAGAGAGAGAGAAAGAAAAAAAGAGAGCGAGAGATACAATTTTTTTTAATGTCTGAGGTTCTACATGTTCCACATGTTATTTCTGGATCAGAGAAATAAACCCCACACACAGTAGGTGTAGTAGAAATAGAACAGTATAGACTGTCCCTGCAATGTGTTATACAATTCTGGATCCATATTATACTACAGTCAACATCTAGCATCTAGATCTTCTAAATATTTAATCAAGGGATGGTTACCAGCTTTACTGTATACCATGGTATAATACCAGTTACTTATATTGTTCAAATCTGTTATATTTACCAGTAAATACTGTCCTGTTGCCTACACTCAAGGCTCTGTTGCCTATACTATTCAAGGCTCTGTTGCCTACACTCAAGGCTCTGTTGCCTATACTACTCAAAGCTCTATTGCCTAGACTCAAGGCTCTGTTGCCTACACTCAAGGCTATGTTGCCTATACTACTCAGGGCTCTGTTGCCTATACTCAAAGCTCTGCTGCCTATACTCCAAGCTATGTTGCCTACACGCAAGGCTCTGTTGCCTATACTCAAGGATCTGTTGGCTATACTACTCAAGGCTCTGTTGCCTATACTCAAGGCTCTGTTGCCTATACTCAAGGCTCTGTTTCCTACACTCAAGGCTCTGTTGCCTATACTCAAGGCTCTGTTGCCTATACTCAGGGCTCTGTTGCCTATACTCAAAGCTCTGTTGCCTATACTCAAAGCTCTGTTGCCTATACTACTCAAGGCTATGTTGCCTACACTCAAGGCTCTGTTGCCTTTACTCAAGGCTCTGTTTCCTACACTCAAGGCTCTGTTGCCTATAATCAAGGCTCTGTTGCCTTTACTCAAGGCTCTGTTGCCTATACTCAAGGCTCTGTTTCCTATACTCAAGGCTCTGTTTCCTATATTCAAGGCTCTGTTGCCTACACTCAAGGCTCTGTTGCCTATACTACTCAAGGCTCTGTTTCCTATACTCAAGGCTCTGTTGCCTACACTCAAGGCTCTGTTGCCTACACTCAAGGCTCTGTTGCCTACACTCAAGGCTCTGTTTCCTACACGCAAGGCTCTGTTGCCTACACTCAAGGCTCTGTTGCCTATACTCAAGGCTCTGTTGCCTACACTCAAGGCTCTGTTGCCTACACTCAAGGCTCTGTTGTCTATACTCAAGGCTCTGTTGCCTTTACTCTGGGCTCTGTTGCCTATACTCAAGGCTCTGTTGCCTATACTAATCAAGGCTCTGTTGCCTACACTCAAGGCTCTGTTGCCTACACTCAAGGCTCTGTTGCCTTTACTCAAGGCTCTGTTGTACTCAAGGCTCTGTTGCCTTTACTCAATGCTCTGTGGCCTTTACTCAAGGCTCTGTTGTACTCAAGGCTCTGTTGCCTTTACTCAAGGCTCTGTTGCCTATACTCAAGGCTCCGTTGTACTCAAGGCTCTGTTGCCTATACTCAAGGCTACGTTGCCTACACTCAAGGCTCTGTTGCCTATACTCAAGGCTCTGTTGCCTACACTCAAGGCTCTGTTGCCTACACTCAAGGCTCTGTTGTAGTCAAGGCTCTGTTGCCTACACTCAAGGCTCTGTTGCCTATACTCAAGGCTCTGTTGCCTACACTCAAGGCTCTGTTGCCTACACTCAAGGCTCTGTTGTCTATACTCAAGGCTCTGTTGCCTTTACTCTGGGCTCTGTTGCCTATACTCAAGGCTCTGTTGCCTATACTAATCAAGGCTCTGTTGCCTACACTCAAGGCTCTGTTGCCTACACTCAAGGCTCTGTTGCCTTTACTCAAGGCTCTGTTGTACTCAAGGCTCTGTTGCCTTTACTCAATGCTCTGTGGCCTTTACTCAAGGCTCTGTTGTACTCAAGGCTCTGTTGCCTTTACTCAAGACTCTGTTGCCTATACTCAAGGCTCTGTTGTACTCAAGGCTCTGTTGCCTATACTCAAGGCTACGTTGCCTACACTCAAGGCTCTGTTGCCTATACTCAAGGCTCTGTTGCCTACACTCAAGGCTCTGTTGCCTACACTCAAGGCTCTGTTGTACTCAAGGCTCTGTTGCCTATACTCAAGGCTCTGTTGCCTATACTAATCAAGGCTCTGTTGCCTACACTCAAGGCTCTGTTGCCTACACTCAAGGCTCTGTTGCCTTTATTCAAGGCTCTGTTGTACTCAAGGCTCTGTTGCCTTTACTCAATGCTCTGTGGCCTTTACTCAAGGCTCTGTTGTACTCAAGGCTCTGTTGCCTTTACTCAAGGCTCTGTTGCCTATACTCAAGGCTCTGTTGTACTCAAGGCTCTGTTGCCTATAATCAAGGCTACGTTGCCTACACTCAAGGCTCTGTTGCCTATACTCAAGGCTCTGTTGCCTACACTCAAGGATCTGTTGCCTACACTCAAGGCTCTGTTGTACTCAAGGCTCTGTTGCCTACACTCAAGGCTCTGTTGCCTATACTCAAGGCTCTGTTGCCTACACTCAAGGCTCTGTTGCCTATACTCAAAGCTCTGTTGCCTATACCCAAGGCTCTGTTGCCTACACTCAAAGCCCCGTTGCCTATACTACTCAAGGCTCTGTTGCCTACACTCAAGGCTCTGTTGACTATACTACTCAAGGCTCTGTTGCCTACACTCAAGGCTCTGTTGCCTATACTACTCAAGGCTCTGTTGCCTACACTCAAGGCTCTGTTGCCTATACTACTCAGGGCTCTGTTGCCTACACTCAAGGCTCTTTTGCCTACACTCAAGGCTCTGTTGCCTATACTACTCAAGGCTCTGTTGCCTATACTACTCAAGGCTCTGTTGCCTATACTCAAGGCTATGTTGCCTATACTACTCAAGGCTCTGTTGCCTATACTACTCAAGGCTCTGTTGCCTATACTCAAGGCTCTGTTGCCTATACTACTCAGGGCTCTGTTGCCTACACTCAAGGCTCTGTTGCCTATACTACTCAAAGCTCTGTTGCCTACACTCAAGGCTATGTTGCCTATACTACTCAAAGCTCTGTTGCCTACACTCAAGGCTCTGTTGCCTATACTCAAGGCTCTGTTGCCTACACTCAAGGCTCTGTTGCCTACACTCAAGGCTCTGTTGTCTATACTCAAGGCTCTGTTGCCTACACTCAAGGCTCTGTTGCCTTTACTCAGGGCTCTGTTGCCTATACTCAAGGCTCTGTTGCCTATACAACTCAAGGCTCTGTTGCCTACACTCAAGGCTCTGTTGTACTCAAGGCTCTGTTGCCTTTACTCAAGGCTCTGTTGTACTCAAGGCTCTGTTGCCTTTACTCAAGGCTCTGTGGCCTTTACTCAAGGCTCTGTTGTACTCAAGGCTCTGTTGCCTACAAATGTGCAGTCCTGTTCTATCAGCCTCTATACCCCTCTGTTTCAGTTCTCATTCCAGCAGCCTCTATACCCCTCTGTTTCAGTCCTGTTCTAGCAGCCTCTATACCCCTCTGTTTCAGTTCTCATTCTAGCAGCCTCTATACCCCTCTGTTTCAGTTCTCATTCTAGCAGCCTCTATACCTCTCTGTTTCAGTCCTGTTCTAGTAGCCTCTATACCTCTCTGTTTCAGTCCTGTTCTAGTAGCCTCTATACCTCTCTGTTTCAGTCCTGTTCTCATTCTATCAGCCTCTATACCTCTCTGTTTCAGTCCTGTTCTATCAGCCTCTATACCCCTCTGTTGCCTATACTCAAGGCTACGTTGCCTACACTCAAGGCTCTGTTGCCTATACTCAAGGCTCTGTTGCCTACACTCAAGGCTCTGTTGCCTACACTCAAGGCTCTGTTGTACTCAAGGCTCTGTTGCCTACACTCAAGGCTCTGTTGCCTATACTCAAGGCTCTGTTGCCTACACTCAAGGCTCTGTTGCCTACACTCAAGGCTCTGTTGTCTATACTCAAGGCTCTGTTGCCTTTACTCTGGGCTCTGTTGCCTATACTCAAGGCTCTGTTGCCTATACTAATCAAGGCTCTGTTGCCTACACTCAAGGCTCTGTTGCCTACACTCAAGGCTCTGTTGCCTTTACTCAAGGCTCTGTTGTACTCAAGGCTCTGTTGCCTTTACTCAATGCTCTGTGGCCTTTACTCAAGGCTCTGTTGTACTCAAGGCTCTGTTGCCTTTACTCAAGGCTCTGTTGCCTATACTCAAGGCTCTGTTGTACTCAAGGCTCTGTTGCCTATACTCAAGGCTACGTTGCCTACACTCAAGGCTCTGTTGCCTATACTCAAGGCTCTGTTGCCTACACTCAAGGCTCTGTTGCCTACACTCAAGGCTCTGTTGTACTCAAGGCTCTGTTGCCTACACTCAAGGCGCTGTTGCCTATACTCAAGGCTCTGTTGCCTATACTAATCAAGGCTCTGTTGCCTACACTCAAGGCTCTGTTGCCTTTACTCAATGCTCTGTGGCCTTTACTCAAGGCTCTGTTGTACTCAAGGCTCTGTTGCCTTTACTCAAGGCTCTGTTGCCTATACTCAAGGCTCTGTTGTACTCAAGGCTCTGTTGCCTATACTCAAGGCTCTGTTGTACTCAAGGCTCTGTTGCCTACACTCAAGGCTCTGTTGCCTATACTCAAGGCTCTGTTGCCTACACTCAAGGCTCTGTTGCCTATACTCAAAGCTCTGTTGCCTATACCCAAGGCTCTGTTGCCTACACTCAAAGCCCTGTTGCCTATACTACTCAAGGCTCTGTTGCCTACACTCAAGGCGCTGTTGCCTATACTACTCAAGGCTCTGTTGCCTACACTCAAGGCTCTGTTGCCTATACTACTCAAGGCTCTGTTGCCTACACTCAAGGCTCTGTTGCCTATACTACTCAGGGCTCTGTTGCCTACACTCAAGGCTCTTTTGCCTACACTCAAGGCTCAGTTGCCTATACTACTCAAGGCTCTGTTGCCTATACTACTCAAGGCTCTGTTGCCTATACTCAAGGCTATGTTGCCTATACTACTCAAGGCTCTGTTGCCTATACTACTCAAGGCTCTGTTGCCTATACTCAAGGCTCTGTTGCCTATACTACTCAGGGCTCTGTTGCCTACACTCAAGGCTCTGTTGCCTATACTACTCAAAGCTCTGTTGCCTACACTCAAGGCTATGTTGCCTATACTACTCAAAGCTCTGTTGCCTACACTCAAGGCTCTGTTGCCTATACTATTCGGGGCTCTGTTGCCTACACTCAAGGCTCTGTTGCCAATACTACTCAAAGCTCTGTTGCCTACACTCAAGGCCTCTATACCCCTCTGTTTCAGTCCTGTTCTAGCAGCCTCTATACCCCTCTGTTTCAGTTCTCATTCTAGCAGCCTCTATACCCCTCTGTTTCAGTTCTCATTCTAGCAGCCTCTATACCTCTCTGTTTCAGTCCTGTTCTAGTAGCCTCTATACCTCTCTGTTTCAGTCCTGTTCTAGTAGCCTCTATACCTCTCTGTTTCAGTCCTGTTCTCATTCTATCAGCCTCTATACCTCTCTGTTTCAGTCCTGTTCTATCAGCCTCTATACCCCTCTGTTGCCTATACTCAAGGCTACGTTGCCTACACACAAGGCTCTGTTGCCTATACTCAAGGCTCTGTTGCCTACACTCAAGGCTCTGTTGCCTACACTCAAGGCTCTGTTGTACTCAAGGCTCTGTTGCCTACACTCAAGGCTCTGTTGCCTATACTCAAGGCTCTGTTGCCTACACTCAAGGCTCTGTTGCCTACACTCAAGGCTCTGTTGTCTATACTCAAGGCTCTGTTGCCTTTACTCTGGGCTCTGTTGCCTATACTCAAGGCTCTGTTGCCTATACTAATCAAGGCTCTGTTGCCTACACTCAAGGCTCTGTTGCCTACACTCACGGCTCTGTTGCCTACACTCAAGGCTCTGTTGTACTCAAGGCTCTGTTGCCTTTACTCAATGCTCTGTGGCCTTTACTCAAGGCTCTGTTGTACTCAAGGCTCTGTTGCCTTTACTCAAGGCTCTGTTGCCTATACTCAAGGCTCTGTTGTACTCAAGGCTCTGTTGCCTATACTCAAGGCTACGTTGCCTACACTCAAGGCTCTGTTGCCTATACTCAAGGCTCTGTTGCCTACACTCAAGGCTCTGTTGCCTACACTCAAGGCTCTGTTGTACTCAAGGCTCTGTTGCCTACACTCAAGGCGCTGTTGCCTATACTCAAGGCTCTGTTGCCTATACTAATCAAGGCTCTGTTGCCTACACTCAAGGCTCTGTTGCCTTTACTCAATGCTCTGTGGCCTTTACTCAAGGCTCTGTTGTACTCAAGGCTCTGTTGCCTTTACTCAAGGCTCTGTTGCCTATACTCAAGGCTCTGTTGTACTCAAGGCTCTGTTGCCTATACTCAAGGCTCTGTTGTACTCAAGGCTCTGTTGCCTACACTCAAGGCTCTGTTGCCTATACTCAAGGCTCTGTTGCCTACACTCAAGGCTCTGTTGCCTATACTCAAAGCTCTGTTGCCTATACCCAAGGCTCTGTTGCCTACACTCAAAGCCCTGTTGCCTATACTACTCAAGGCTCTGTTGCCTACACTCAAGGCGCTGTTGCCTATACTACTCAAGGCTCTGTTGCCTACACTCAAGGCTCTGTTGCCTATACTACTCAAGGCTCTGTTGCCTACACTCAAGGCTCTGTTGCCTATACTACTCAGGGCTCTGTTGCCTACACTCAAGGCTCTTTTGCCTACACTCAAGGCTCTGTTGCCTATACTACTCAAGGCTCTGTTGCCTATACTACTCAAGGCTCTGTTGCCTATACTCAAGGCTATGTTGCCTATACTACTCAAGGCTCTGTTGCCTATACTACTCAAGGCTCTGTTGCCTATACTCAAGGCTCTGTTGCCTATACTACTCAGGGCTCTGTTGCCTACACTCAAGGCTCTGTTGCCTATACTACTCAAAGCTCTGTTGCCTACACTCAAGGCTATGTTGCCTATACTACTCAAAGCTCTGTTGCCTACACTCAAGGCTCTGTTGCCTATACTATTCGGGGCTCTGTTGCCTACACTCAAGGCTCTGTTGCCAATACTACTCAAAGCTCTGTTGCCTACACTCAAGGCTCTGTTGCCTACACTCAAGGCTCTGTTGCCTATACTCAAGGCTATGTTGCCTATACTACTCAAGGCTCTGTTGCCTATACTACTCAAGGCTCTGTTGCCTATACTCAAGGCTCTGTTGCCTATACTACTCAGGGCTCTGTTGCCTACACTCAAGGCTCTGTTGCCTATACTACTCAAAGCTATGTTGCCTACACTCAAGGCTATGTTGCCTATACTACTCAAAGCTCTGTTGCCTACACTCAAGGCTCTGTTGCCTATACTATTCGGGGCTCTGTTGCCTACACTCAAGGCTCTGTTGCCAATACTACTCAAAGCTCTACACTCAAGGCTCTGTTTCCTACACTCAAGGCTCTGTTGCCTACACTCAAGGCTCTGTTGCCTATAATCAAGGCTCTGTTGCCTTTACTCAAGGCTCTGTTGCCTATACTCAAGGCTCTGTTTCCTATACTCAAGGCTCTGTTTCCTATATTCAAGGCTCTGTTGCCTACACTCAAGGCTCTGTTGCCTATACTACTCAAGGCTCTGTTTCCTATACTCAAGGCTCTGTTGCCTACACTCAAGGCTCTGTTGCCTACACTCAAGGCTCTGTTGCCTACACTCAAGGCTCTGTTTCCTACACGCAAGGCTCTGTTGCCTACACTCAAGGCTCTGTTGCCTATACTCAAGGCTCTGTTGCCTACACTCAAGGCGCTGTTGCCTACACTCAAGGCTCTGTTGTCTATACTCAAGGCTCTGTTGCCTTTACTCTGGGCTCTGTTGCCTATACTCAAGGCTCTGTTGCCTATACTAATCAAGGCTCTGTTGCCTACACTCAAGGCTCTGTTGCCTACACTCAAGGCTCTGTTGCCTTTACTCAAGGCTCTGTTGTACTCAAGGCTCTGTTGCCTTTACTCAATGCTCTGTGGCCTTTACTCAAGGCTCTGTTGTACTCAAGGCTCTGTTGCCTTTACTTAAGGCTCTGTTGCCTATACTCAAGGCTCCGTTGTACTCAAGGCTCTGTTGCCTATACTCAAGGCTACGTTGCCTACACTCAAGGCTCTGTTGCCTATACTCAAGGCTCTGTTGCCTACACTCAAGGCTCTGTTGCCTACACTCAAGGCTCTGTTGTACTCAAGGCTCTGTTGCCTACACTCAAGGCTCTGTTGCCTACACTCAAGGCTCTGTTGTACTCAAGGCTCTGTTGCCTACACTCAAGGCTCTGTTGCCTATACTCAAGGCTCTGTTGCCTACACTCAAGGCTCTGTTGCCTACACTCAAGGCTCTGTTGTCTATACTCAAGGCTCTGTTGCCTTTACTCTGGGCTCTGTTGCCTATACTCAAGGCTCTGTTGCCTATACTAATCAAGGCTCTGTTGCCTACACTCAAGGCTCTGTTGCCTACACTCAAGGCTCTGTTGCCTTTACTCAAGGCTCTGTTGTACTCAAGGCTCTGTTGCCTTTACTCAATGCTCTGTGGCCTTTACTCAAGGCTCTGTTGTACTCAAGGCTCTGTTGCCTTTACTCAAGACTCTGTTGCCTATACTCAAGGCTCTGTTGTACTCAAGGCTCTGTTGCCTATACTCAAGGCTACGTTGCCTACACTCAAGGCTCTGTTGCCTATACTCAAGGCTCTGTTGCCTACACTCAAGGCTCTGTTGCCTACACTCAAGGCTCTGTTGTACTCAAGGCTCTGTTGCCTATACTCAAGGCTCTGTTGCCTATACTAATCAAGGCTCTGTTGCCTACACTCAAGGCTCTGTTGCCTACACTCAAGGCTCTGTTGCCTTTATTCAAGGCGCTGTTGTACTCAAGGCTCTGTTGCCTTTACTCAATGCTCTGTGGCCTTTACTCAAGGCTCTGTTGTACTCAAGGCTCTGTTGCCTTTACTCAAGGCTCTGTTGCCTATACTCAAGGCTCTGTTGTACTCAAGGCTCTGTTGCCTATAATCAAGGCTACGTTGCCTACACTCAAGGCTCTGTTGCCTATACTCAAGGCTCTGTTGCCTACACTCAAGGCTCTGTTGCCTACACTCAAGGCTCTGTTGTACTCAAGGCTCTGTTGCCTACACTCAAGGCTCTGTTGCCTATACTCAAGGCTCTGTTGCCTACACTCAAGGCTCTGTTGCCTATACTCAAAGCTCTGTTGCCTATACCCAAGGCTCTGTTGCCTACACTCAAAGCCCCGTTGCCTATACTACTCAAGGCTCTGTTGCCTACACTCAAGGCTCTGTTGACTATACTACTCAAGGCTCTGTTGCCTACACTCAAGGCTCTGTTGCCTATACTACTCAAGGCTCTGTTGCCTACACTCAAGGCTCTGTTGCCTATACTACTCAGGGCTCTGTTGCCTACACTCAAGGCTCTTTTGCCTACACTCAAGGCTCTGTTGCCTATACTACTCAAGGCTCTGTTGCCTATACTACTCAAGGCTCTGTTGCCTATACTCAAGGCTATGTTGCCTATACTACTCAAGGCTCTGTTGCCTATACTACTCAAGGCTCTGTTGCCTATACTCAAGGCTCTGTTGCCTATACTACTCAGGGCTCTGTTGCCTACACTCAAGGCTCTGTTGCCTATACTACTCAAAGCTCTGTTGCCTACACTCAAGGCTATGTTGCCTATACTACTCAAAGCTCTGTTGCCTACACTCAAGGCTCTGTTGCCTATACTATTCGGGGCTCTGTTGCCTACACTCAAGGCTCTGTTGCCAATACTACTCAAAGCTCTGTTGCCTACACTCAAGGCTCTGTTGCCTACACTCAAGGCTCTGTTGCCTATACTCAATGCTCTGTGGCCTTTACTCAAGGCTCTGTTGTACTCAAGGCTCTGTTGCCTTTACTCAAGGCTCTGTTGCCTATACTCAAGGCTCCGTTGCCTATACTACTCAAGGCTCTGTTTCCTACACTCAAGGCTCTGTTGCCTACACTCAAGGCTACGTTGTCTATACTCAAGGCTCTGTTGCCTACACTCAAGGCTCTGTTGCCTATACACAAGGCTCTGTTGCCTATACTCAAGGCTCTGTTGCCTACACTCAAGGCTCTGTTGCCTACACTCAAGGCTCTGTTGCCTTTACTCAAGGCTCTGTTGCCTACACTCAAGGCTCTGTTGTACTCAATGCTCTGTTGCCTACACTCAAGGCTCTGTTGCCTATACTCAAGGCTCTGTTGTACTCAAGGCTCTGTTGCCTACACTCAAGGCTCTGTTGCCTATACTCAAGGCTCTGTTGCCTACACTCAATGCTCTGTTGCCTACACTCAAGGCTCTGTTTCCTACACTCAAGGCTCTGTTGCCTACACTCAAGGCTCTGTTGCCTATACTCAAGGCTCTGTTGCCTACACTCAAGGCTCTGTTGCCTACACTCAAGGCTCTGTTGTCTATACTCAAGGCTCTGTTGCCTACACTCAAGGCTCTGTTGCCTATACTCAAGGCTCTGTTGTACTCAAGGCTCTGTTGCCTACACTCAAGGCTCTGTTGCCTATACTCAAGGCTCTGTTGCCTACACTCAAGGCTCTGTTGCCTACACTCAAGGCTCTGTTTCCTACACTCAAGGCTCTGTTGCCTACACTCAAGGCTCTGTTGCCTATACTCAAGGCTCTGTTACCTACACTCAAGGCTCTGTTGCCTACACTCAAGGCTCTGTTGTCTATACTCAAGGCTCTGTTGCCTACACTCAAGGCTCTGTTGCCTTTACTCAGGGCTCTGTTGCCTATACTCAAGGCTCTGTTGCCTATACTACTCAAGGCTCTGTTGCCTACACTCAAGGCTCTGTTGTACTCAAGGCTCTGTTGCCTTTACTCAAGGCTCTGTTGTACTCAAGGCTCTGTTGCCTTTACTCAAGGCTCTGTGGCCTTTACTCAAGGCTCTGTTGTACTCAAGGCTCTGTTGCCTACAAATGTGCAGTCCTGTTCTATCAGCCTCTATACCCCTCTGTTTCAGTTCTCATTCCAGCAGCCTCTATACCCCTCTGTTTCAGTCCTGTTCTAGCAGCCTCTATACCCCTCTGTTTCAGTTCTCATTCTAGCAGCCTCTATACCCCTCTGTTTCAGTTCTCATTCTAGCAGCCTCTATACCGCTCTGTTTCAGTCCTGTTCTAGTAGCCTCTATACCTCTCTGTTTCAGTCCTGTTCTCATTCTATCAGCCTCTATACCTCTCTGTTTCAGTCCTGTTCTATCAGCCTCTATACCCCTCTGTTGCCTATACTCAAGGCTACGTTGCCTACACTCAAGGCTCTGTTGCCTATACTCAAGGCTCTGTTGCCTACACTCAAGGCTCTGTTGCCTACACTCAAGGCTCTGTTGTACTCAAGGCTCTGTTGCCTACACTCAAGGCTCTGTTGCCTATACTCAAGGCTCTGTTGCCTACACTCAAGGCTCTGTTGCCTACACTCAAGGCTCTGTTGTCTATACTCAAGGCTCTGTTGCCTTTACTCTGGGCTCTGTTGCCTATACTCAAGGCTCTGTTGCCTATACTAATCAAGGCTCTGTTGCCTACACACAAGGCTCTGTTGCCTACACTCAAGGCTCTGTTGCCTTTACTCAAGGCTCTGTTGTACTCAAGGCTCTGTTGCCTTTACTCAATGCTCTGTGGCCTTTACTCAAGGCTCTGTTGTACTCAAGGCTCTGTTGCCTTTACTCAAGGCTCTGTTGCCTATACTCAAGGCTCTGTTGTACTCAAGGCTCTGTTGCCTATACTCAAGGCTACGTTGCCTACACTCAAGGCTCTGTTGCCTATACTCAAGGCTCTGTTGCCTACACTCAAGGCTCTGTTGCCTACACTCAAGGCTCTGTTGTACTCAAGGCTCTGTTGCCTACACTCAAGGCTCTGTTGCCTATACTCAAGGCTCTGTTGCCTATACTAATCAAGGCTCTGTTGCCTACACTCAAGGCTCTGTTGCCTTTACTCAATGCTCTGTGGCCTTTACTCAAGGCTCTGTTGTACTCAAGGCTCTGTTGCCTTTACTCAAGGCTCTGTTGCCTATACTCAAGGCTCTGTTGTACTCAAGGCTCTGTTGCCTATACTCAAGGCTCTGTTGTACTCAAGGCTCTGTTGCCTACACTCAAGGCTCTGTTGCCTATACTCAAGGCTCTGTTGCCTACACTCAAGGCTCTGTTGCCTATACTCAAAGCTCTGTTGCCTATACCCAAGGCTCTGTTGCCTACACTCAAAGCCCTGTTGCCTATACTACTCAAGGCTCTGTTGCCTACACTCAAGGCTCTGTTGCCTATACTACTCAAGGCTCTGTTGCCTACACTCAAGGCTCTGTTGCCTATACTACTCAAGGCTCTGTTGCCTACACTCAAGGCTCTGTTGCCTATACTACTCAGGGCTCTGTTGCCTACACTCAAGGCTCTTTTGCCTACACTCAAGGCTCTGTTGCCTATACTACTCAAGGCTCTGTTGCCTATACTACTCAAGGCTCTGTTGCCTATACTCAAGGCTATGTTGCCTATACTACTCAAGGCTCTGTTGCCTATACTACTCAAGGCTCTGTTGCCTATACTCAAGGCTCTGTTGCCTATACTACTCAGGGCTCTGTTGCCTACACTCAAGGCTCTGTTGCCTATACTACTCAAAGCTCTGTTGCCTACACTCAAGGCTATGTTGCCTATACTACTCAAAGCTCTGTTGCCTACACTCAAGGCTCTGTTGCCTATACTCAAGGCTCTGTTGCCTACACTCAAGGCTCTGTTGCCTACACTCAAGGCTCTGTTGTCTATACTCAAGGCTCTGTTGCCTACACTCAAGGCTCTGTTGCCTTTACTCAGGGCTCTGTTGCCTATACTCAAGGCTCTGTTGCCTATACAACTCAAGGCTCTGTTGCCTACACTCAAGGCTCTGTTGTACTCAAGGCTCTGTTGCCTTTACTCAAGGCTCTGTTGTACTCAAGGCTCTGTTGCCTTTACTCAAGGCTCTGTGGCCTTTACTCAAGGCTCTGTTGTACTCAAGGCTCTGTTGCCTACAAATGTGCAGTCCTGTTCTATCAGCCTCTATACCCCTCTGTTTCAGTTCTCATTCCAGCAGCCTCTATACCCCTCTGTTTCAGTCCTGTTCTAGCAGCCTCTATACCCCTCTGTTTCAGTTCTCATTCTAGCAGCCTCTATACCCCTCTGTTTCAGTTCTCATTCTAGCAGCCTCTATACCTCTCTGTTTCAGTCCTGTTCTAGTAGCCTCTATACCTCTCTGTTTCAGTCCTGTTCTAGTAGCCTCTATACCTCTCTGTTTCAGTCCTGTTCTCATTCTATCAGCCTCTATACCTCTCTGTTTCAGTCCTGTTCTATCAGCCTCTATACCCCTCTGTTGCCTATACTCAAGGCTACGTTGCCTACACTCAAGGCTCTGTTGCCTATACTCAAGGCTCTGTTGCCTACACTCAAGGCTCTGTTGCCTACACTCAAGGCTCTGTTGTACTCAAGGCTCTGTTGCCTACACTCAAGGCTCTGTTGCCTATACTCAAGGCTCTGTTGCCTACACTCAAGGCTCTGTTGCCTACACTCAAGGCTCTGTTGTCTATACTCAAGGCTCTGTTGCCTTTACTCTGGGCTCTGTTGCCTATACTCAAGGCTCTGTTGCCTATACTAATCAAGGCTCTGTTGCCTACACTCAAGGCTCTGTTGCCTACACTCAAGGCTCTGTTGCCTTTACTCAAGGCTCTGTTGTACTCAAGGCTCTGTTGCCTTTACTCAATGCTCTGTGGCCTTTACTCAAGGCTCTGTTGTACTCAAGGCTCTGTTGCCTTTACTCAAGGCTCTGTTGCCTATACTCAAGGCTCTGTTGTACTCAAGGCTCTGTTGCCTATACTCAAGGCTACGTTGCCTACACTCAAGGCTCTGTTGCCTATACTCAAGGCTCTGTTGCCTACACTCAAGGCTCTGTTGCCTACACTCAAGGCTCTGTTGTACTCAAGGCTCTGTTGCCTACACTCAAGGCGCTGTTGCCTATACTCAAGGCTCTGTTGCCTATACTAATCAAGGCTCTGTTGCCTACACTCAAGGCTCTGTTGCCTTTACTCAATGCTCTGTGGCCTTTACTCAAGGCTCTGTTGTACTCAAGGCTCTGTTGCCTTTACTCAAGGCTCTGTTGCCTATACTCAAGGCTCTGTTGTACTCAAGGCTCTGTTGCCTATACTCAAGGCTCTGTTGTACTCAAGGCTCTGTTGCCTACACTCAAGGCTCTGTTGCCTATACTCAAGGCTCTGTTGCCTACACTCAAGGCTCTGTTGCCTATACTCAAAGCTCTGTTGCCTATACCCAAGGCTCTGTTGCCTACACTCAAAGCCCTGTTGCCTATACTACTCAAGGCTCTGTTGCCTACACTCAAGGCGCTGTTGCCTATACTACTCAAGGCTCTGTTGCCTACACTCAAGGCTCTGTTGCCTATACTACTCAAGGCTCTGTTGCCTACACTCAAGGCTCTGTTGCCTATACTACTCAGGGCTCTGTTGCCTACACTCAAGGCTCTTTTGCCTACACTCAAGGCTCTGTTGCCTATACTACTCAAGGCTCTGTTGCCTATACTACTCAAGGCTCTGTTGCCTATACTCAAGGCTATGTTGCCTATACTACTCAAGGCTCTGTTGCCTATACTACTCAAGGCTCTGTTGCCTATACTCAAGGCTCTGTTGCCTATACTACTCAGGGCTCTGTTGCCTACACTCAAGGCTCTGTTGCCTATACTACTCAAAGCTCTGTTGCCTACACTCAAGGCTATGTTGCCTATACTACTCAAAGCTCTGTTGCCTACACTCAAGGCTCTGTTGCCTATACTATTCGGGGCTCTGTTGCCTACACTCAAGGCTCTGTTGCCAATACTACTCAAAGCTCTGTTGCCTACACTCAAGGCTCTGTTGCCTACACTCAAGGCTCTGTTGCCTATACTCAAGGCTATGTTGCCTATACTACTCAAGGCTCTGTTGCCTATACTACTCAAGGCTCTGTTGCCTATACTCAAGGCTCTGTTGCCTATACTACTCAGGGCTCTGTTGCCTACACTCAAGGCTCTGTTGCCTATACTACTCAAAGCTCTGTTGCCTACACTCAAGGCTATGTTGCCTATACTACTCAAAGCTCTGTTGCCTACACTCAAGGCTCTGTTGCCTATACTATTCGGGGCTCTGTTGCCTACACTCAAGGCTCTGTTGCCAATACTACTCAAAGCTCTGTTGCCTACACTCAAGGCTCTGTTGCCTACACTCAAGGCTCTGTTGCCTATACTCAATGTTCTGTGGCCTTTACTCAAGGCTCTGTTGTACTCAAGGCTCTGTTGCCTTTACTCAAGGCTCTGTTGCCTATAATCAAGGCTCCGTTGCCTATACTACTCAAGGCTCTGTTTCCTACACTCAAGGCTCTGTTGCCTACACTCAAGGCTACGTTGCCTATACTCAAGGCTCTGTTGCCTACACTCAAGGCTCTGTTGCTTATACTCAAGGCTCTGTTGCCTATACTCAAGGCTCTGTTGCCTACACTCAAGGCTATGTTGCCTACACTCAAGGCTCTGTTGCCTTTACTCAAGGCTCTGTTGCCTACACTCAAGGCTCTGTTGTACTCAATGCTCTGTTGCCTACACTCAAGGCTCTGTTGCCTATACTCAAGGCTCTGTTGTACTCAAGGCTCTGTTGCCTACACTCAAGGCTCTGTTGCCTATACTCAAGGCTCTGTTGCCTACACTCAAGGCTCTGTTGCCTACACTCAAGGCTCTGTTTCCTACACTCAAGGCTCTGTTGCCTACACTCAAGGCTCTGTTGCCTACACTCAAGGCTCTGTTGCCTATACTCAAGGCTCTGTTGCCTACACTCAAGGCTCTGTTGCCTACACTCAAGGCTCTGTTGTCTATACTCAAGGCTCTGTTGCCTACACTCAAGGCTCTGTTGCCTATACTCAAGGCTCTGTTGTACTCAAGGCTCTGTTGCCTACACTCAAGGCTCTGTTGCCTATACTCAAGGCTCTGTTGCCTACACTCAAGGCTCTGTTGCCTACACTCAAGGCTCTGTTTCCTACACTCAAGGCTCTGTTGCCTACACTCAAGGCTCTGTTGCCTATACTCAAGGCTCTGTTGCCTACACTCAAGGCTATGTTGCCTACACTCAAGGCTCTGTTGTCTATACTCAAGGCTCTGTTGCCTACACTCAAGGCTCTGTTGCCTTTACTCAGGGCTCTGTTGCCTATACTCAAGGCTCTGTTGCCTATACTACTCAAGGCTCTGTTGCCTACACTCAAGGCTCTGTTGTACTCAAGGCTCTGTTGCCTTTACTCAAGGCTCTGTTGTACTCAAGGCTCTGTTGCCTTTACTCAAGGCTCTGTGGCCTTTACTCAAGGCTCTGTTGTACTCAAGGCTCTGTTGCCTACAAATGTGCAGTCCTGTTCTATCAGCCTCTATACCCCTCTGTTTCAGTTCTCATTCCAGCAGCCTCTATACCCCTCTGTTTCAGTCCTGTTCTAGCAGCCTCTATACCCCTCTGTTTCAGTTCTCATTCTAGCAGCCTCTATACCCCTCTGTTTCAGTTCTCATTCTAGCAGCCTCTATACCTCTCTGTTTCAGTCCTGTTCTAGTAGCCTCTATACCTCTCTGTTTCAGTCCTGTTCTAGCAGCCTCTATACCCCTCTGTTTCAGTCCTGTTCTAGCAGCCTCTATACCTCTCTGTTTCAGTCCTGTTCTCATTCTAGCAGCCTCTATACCCCTCTGTTTCAGTCCTGTTCTAGCAGCCTCTATACCCCTCTGTTTCAGTCCTGTTCTCATTCTATCAGCCTCTATACCTCTCTGTTTCAGTCCTGTTCTATCAGCCTCTATACCCCTCTGTTTCAGTCCTGTTCTCATTCTATCAGGCTCTATACCTCTCTGTTTCAGTCCTGTTCTATCAGCCTATATACCCCTCTGTTTCAGTCCTGTTCTTATTCTAGCAGCCTCTATACCCCTCTAGGGGTGGGACGGTTCACAAAACCCACGGTTCGGTACGTACCTCGGTTTTGTGGTCACGTTTTTCGGTTCGGTTCGATATATTGTTTTTTATTAAAAAAGAATGTAACACTCAAATCTAAACATGCTTCTCATTTATTAAAAAAAAAGAAAAAAAAAAGGTTTACAGTGTTACAGTGTTTACAGCCTTAAATAATGTTTGGCACACAAAGACTGACTGAAAAATATAGGCTACATTTGTCAAAGTATTAACTTAGTGCAAACAAACAATATGCTCAGCCAGCACTAGACTTTCCTTTCTTTAATATAAACACAAAAAAACAATGTCAACCATGTTTAAATTCCCTGATTGTCAGTTCTTAATGGAAAGATTCGTTTTCAAGTTTTTTTGAAATTATTATGTATCTGTCTACATTTATTTAGACTAACATTATTTAAATATTGAGTGCAACTGTGGTGGATTACGTAATTCGGTGAGTTGGAACTATCTATGGGTTGGCGGGTCCCGACTCCCCACGGACATTTCAGCTCCGGTGACGTTAGGAGGAGTTCATAACATCAACAAGCAGCACGAAAGCGGCAATAGTCCCGGCTGGAGTTAGTAAAACACAGTTGTATGTTAGCCTTCTTGGATGTTGAATAAACGCCTATCATTGTCTTTAAACACTCCGCCTCTCAGACTCCCATTTTCTCCTCTGCTAGCTAGTAGCTACGGTAACATTTCATTGACTCTATTAGCTAGCGTGCTACTATAGTTAAAACGTGCGTTGTGTTGTACAAACTGCTAACGCTATGGCAAGATGTGTGTAGGCCTATGTAATGTTAATGGCTATGTTTTTAAAGTGAAGATTGATTTATTATATTGCGCTTGCCATTTCCACAAACTGACTAGCACCTGCTGCCAGCTGAGCAGCCGGTGCGTCACCTCTCCCGGCTCCCTGCCAAATGAAGATTTTTTTTGCTCATCCCGTGAGTCGTACAATACACACACGCCCGAACCGGGGTGGTCGTGCCGAACGGTACACGGTTCGGATGCGTACCGTCCCACCCCTATACCCCTCTGTTTCAGTTCTCATTCTAGCAGCCTCTATACCTCTGTTTCAGTTCTCATTCTAGCAGCCTCTATACCTCTCTGTTTCAGTCCTGTTATAGCAGCCTCTATACCTCTGTTTCAGTCCTGTTCTATCAGCCTCTATACCTCTCTGTTTCAGTCCTGTTTTAGGCTGTTTCTATGCTTGTAGCTTTACATGCAAATGCAAATTCCCATGCCTGCACATGCACACGTGGAGGCGCCTGGCTCATGAGGCATTTCATGAAGAAAAGGCTGGACTACAAACGAGGCGTTTCAGGAAGAAAAGGCTGGACTACAAATGAGGTGTTTCAGGAAGAAAAGGCTGGACTACAAATTAGGTGTTTCAGGAAGAACAAAGCTATGTGATCATGCAGGTCAGCCTTTTATTCGACCTGTAAAGGTCAGATAATTATAGGATTTTAAATATAACTTTTAAAAAAGGTCAGAGAGTTATAGCATTTTAAATATATATAACTTATATAGCATTTGAAAGATTTGACTGATTTATGCTGACCCCAGGCCTGCATTGACCGATACCAAACTAAACCTTACAGACACCACATTCAGTCAGATTCCATTAGGGCTGACCTTCGAAATTTGTTTTGGAATTCGAAGCTTCGGGGCCGAGATTCGATTTTAATTCGAAGCTTCGAGATTAAATTTATTTATTTCTTTTATATTTTTTTATATTTTTTTATTTTATTTTTTTTATGTTGTGGGACTTGTACAGCACTTTGTTCAACTTTGTCAGTGCTGTAAAGTTTAAACCTTTTTAAATCTTAGACAAACAAAACACTTTGCTTTCATGAAATATTGTAAGCCGTCATTTGAGGCTTTATAAAAGCAGCACAATGAACACAAATCTGTCAGTGCCGAGTCCGACCTCATCTTAAATAACAAACAGCATTGCTTGTTGTAGTTAACAAAGAGAGACAGAGTTGATTTAGCAAAATAAAAATAAAAATAATAATCAAAAAATAAAAAAAATATTTTCATATTCGAATCCCATGCGAACGAAGCTTCGAAGTATTTAAGACAGCCCTAGATTCCATTCATCACAACACATAGTGATTACTAGGGGTGGGAATTTTTGGGAATCTCACGACTGGATTCGAGTTCCATTCTTGGGGTCACAATTAGATTCAAAATAAAATTTCGATTGATAATAAATTCTTCATTCAATACATACACAGATTTTATTCTACTGTATATTGCTGGTTTTGAGTTACTTTTCCCGTTTGACTGCAGTAGACACTTTAATAAGTCTCAAATAAAACAATTACACAGATATTGCCTACAGTACCAACTCAACCACGCAGTTCCATCTTGTAGCCACATCGGTCTTCAGCTTGCAGGGTGGTTATACGTTGGAAGAATCCAGCCATTCATTATAGGTATATTACCAGGTTACATAAGTTGTGAGCTGCCTTTCATGTGCAATGTGAGTCTGAAACATTTCATTCATGTTTGCACCTGTGTTGCTGCCATGCATCTGTCATCTGTAGTATAATCAGTAGTGAAGGTAAGAAATGACTGTGTTGATCATGTCCTCACATCACATGTGCTGCACTTGTTGCTTTTTTCAAGACCTTTTGAAATTAAATCGGCTATGGAGTTATTTCTTTCACCCATTCAGAGTTAGAAGTTTAAAGAAATGTGGTCCAGGGTGCATTGGTTGCTATTGGAGGTTGTTCTTTGGTCTCTGGGAGATAGCGTACCATGCAAGTCCTCATGTTTGTAGTAGGCTATTCTAAGGATGGGAGGTCTACTGAATATGAAGGTATAACGTCATGGATTAATGTAGGGCTGGGAGGTCTAACTGTATATGAAGGTATAACGTCATGGATCCATGTAGGGCTGGGAGGTCTACTGTATGAAGGTATAACGTCATGGATCCATATAGGGCTGGGAGGTTTACTGTATATGAAGGTATAACGTCATGGATCCATGTAGGGCTGGGAGGTTTACTGTATATGAAGGTATAACGTCATGGATCCATGTAGGACTGGGAGGTTTACTGTATATGAAGGTATAACGTCATGGATCCATGTAGGACTGGGAGGTTTACTGTATATGAAGGTATAATGTCATGGATCCATGTAGGACTGGGAGGTTTACTGTATATGAAGGTATAACGTCATGGATCCAAGTAGGACTGGGAGGTTTACTGAATAGGAAGGTATAACGTCATGGATCCAAGTAGGACTGGGAGGTTTACTGAATAGGAAGGTATAACGTCATGGATCCAAGTAGGACTGGGAGGTTTACTGAATAGGAAGGTATAACATCATGGATCCAAGTAGGACTGGGAGGTTTACTGAATAGGAAGGTATAACATCATGGATCCAAGTAGGACTGGGAGGTCTACTGAATATGAAGGTATAACATCATGGATCCAAGTAGGACTGGGAGGTCTACTGAATATGAAGGTATACTGGAGGTCATGGATCCATGCAAATTTATGGATTTTTACTATACCATCATCCACGATGTATAAAAAAAAATGCAACCTTACATGATATTTTTAAGTAAAACATTAAATAGATAATTTTGAATGAAATAGCATCATGACAATATTGTATTACAATATTAATTAATTCAATCTTTATTTTAAAGAAAACAATGTAGAAACTTAAACATTTTAAATGTTGTATTAAAAAGTATTAAAATCAACTGCAGACTGAAATGGTTTATATTAAAGATTTAAACTGACCAATAGATACTAATGAATTGAGATGTAATGTGTCTGGGGAACAGAAGCTAAGATCCATTCAGAGTGGATACAGTATTATGCAAATCATCACAAACTGTGATCTGTGTGTCTGTTTCCAGGGTGACCGTCTGATCATCAAAGGAGGGAAGATTGTCAACCATGACCAGTCATTCTATGCTGATGTCTACGTGGAGGATGGAGTAATTAAGTAAGTTAAAAATAATGAGCTAGTTTGGATGGTGTACTTTTAACACATTGGTCGCCAAAATCGCTTTCCAGAATTATTGCCCGCCATGTGTTGACCGCCAACATCGCTGTACAGCGTTTTTGAGATCAATATTTAATTTTTTCGCCATGGCATTCATAATTCATCCACCCAACCCCCGGTACCCTAGCGGGACCCTAGATGGGACTGCAACGGCTCAATACCGCCGCCTGGTGGATGGTCGGGCGAGTTACACACTCAAAAACCGGAAAGTGTCATCGGTGCGTCGAGGAAATTCCTCCGGCAGTCACATCTCGCTACGGGACTCCTGACAGACACTATAGTACATATGGATCGCTGCCATGATGCAATAATCGATATGATTTCGGCGTTTATTGCGCCATACCGGAAATGGATCTAGGTGATCGGTGTCGAATAATTGGGATCTTTCTCCTCCAGTATCATTGGTGCTAAGAGAACAGTAACGTTATTTTGAACCCGATTGTGCATTTCCTTGTTTGCAAACAGTCTGATCAATATATCCACCCATACTACATAAAGCCGTTACTGATGATCAAGGAATTATAAACAACCCCCCCCCCCCTTTCCTCCACGCATGATGAAGCATAATGTATACCGATCATATACATTTGAATTTTTTAATATAGCGTGTATGGGAAAGAAACGCCAATCGATAATCTATCATATGCGTTTGGGCCTATAACTAACGTTTTTGGAATTACAGCAGAAAAGATTAAAAACATACTTATATTCTCGAAGGTATTAACACAACAATGTATGAATGAAAAAGTATAACGTTCCCACATCCTGAACGATAGATAATCGATGTTGAATGGGCCATAGTAATGTCAATATAGCAATACAATTTAAAAAGTTATAGCCCTGCAAAGAAGGTAAACATCTCCATAGGCTTACAGTGCTGGCAGAGAGTGGTATAAGATGTGTTATGGTTTGTAAACAACCCCAACAGCATGGCACAGACAGGTAGTTCAGAGTTAGCCAAAAACCAGGGCGTATTTATTTCCAAAACAGAGAAGAGCAAAAACAACAAAAAGCATAAGGGGAGAATGTCCTTGGGCAGAGTAGGCTCTGCGGCTCTGCAGCTCGGCTCAGAGCAGAGACGGCACTGTGGCGTTGCGCCTCTGACTCTGCGGCTCTGCAGCTACTTGGACATCCACTCGGGGAGGAACAGATCCACTCGGGGAGGAACAGAGAGAGAGAGAATGTCAACAAACGAGCGTATGGAACAGCGTTTCCGTTAGAACATATTCGTGCCGGTCTGGGTGTCCTGCAATATTTCTATCACCGGACATATTCGAGAAATTCCGGTCAGAGTTTTAAACAGCAGTCTATTATAATCACATTTTTATGAGCTAACGAATTCCGTTATAATTGGACATGTGTATTAATTACATCAAGCGAAGAATGAGAAATTGATTTGCAGAATCAAATTACTATCTCTCGCCTCTCAAGTTAGTGCGATACGCTACCAGCATCAAGCTCCCGCCGGCTTGCGCTGCAGCAGCTGTCGCACGCACCCCCAAATTAATCTCGAGTCGACATCGCTTCACCTCGTTGTATCAGACACGTCACACATATCATAATGTTCAACTTCACACACAGCAAACTGTAGTTGATCATCACATTGCCTCGTTTGCTAGCTCGTCGCCACATGCAGAGAGGACGAGCCACGTGCGCGTAACGCATTTGTTAATTTCATTATAGGTTATAGCCTACATTTAGTTATAATCAATAATATGCATTACTATGTGACACGGCAGTCTACCAACAGTTGCATATGATTAAAAAATGTCAACACTCACTCACCCCGTCTCTCGTTGTGCCTATCCGTTTTGTACCTGCATGCGAGAACAGCGGGGTCGTCTGGTTGGTTCGACTTTAATAGATCCCCATTGGAACAGGCGAGGCTCGCAACGGTAGCAGCAGACTGGGGATGCTCTTTGTGGTTCAATCAATAAAGTGTACTTTGTGTCAGTTCAATCAATGTTATCTCTCGTTGACTCGTACATCATAGAGGCTATCTACTAGAGCGCTATTTGAAATGGATGCACCGCACGTTGACCCGGAACCGTGTGCGCGCGGAAGAATACATTTCCCCATGGCTATACAAAGACGTCCGGGTCAGAGTTTATTGAGCTTAAAAACAATTGATATGCTATAGGCTATATACAATTAAAGAATGACATCATCAAGGCATGTAGATTTATAATATATATTTTTTTATAACTTTCTGTATTGCAGGAAAAATGTATTAGACATTACAGTTGCAGTATTGAAATTGAAAACTACGCTTTTGCGTAAAGGCAAACGCAGACAAAAACGTTGATTGGGGCAACACGAACACTAACACAACAATTGTATTCTAAAATAGAATAAAAACGATTTGCAAACTAACAAAAAATGTAGGCCTATCTGGCTTACAGGCGAATTCCCTTCCCAGAACATTGGGTCTCATTCTCCAAGGATTTACGAGTTACGACAAAAAGGGCTTTCTTTTAGGGCCTTTTCTCAGAAACTAACAAAATTACATGTAGGCCACACTAGGCCTATCTGGCTTATAACATTTTAATTATGGCGTGCTGCTGCTGACTTAAAATCAAATAGGCGAATTCCCTTTTGCTATAAGCCTTTTCTTAGATCAAATAAAATAGAATAAAAAAAACAAATAAAATAACCAGAACCTATTGCTGGCTCATAACGTTTTACTTCCTACGCGTTTTCGCAGCAGTGAAGCATGCAGCTGCCGAATTAAAATCGAATGTGCCAAGTGTCTCTCGACAACTTGCAAGGCGCATAAGTCTTGTGACCTTGTCCTCCCTGAGGCGACTTCGCTGCGCTGTTTTGATCCTGTTCTGCAGAGAGAACCCTCTCTCTGCTGGCACACTGGAGACGGGGATCAGGCAGGCTACCTTGGCCAGTTTGGCCCACTCTGGATAGATTTAGCTAAAATCCCTGATGAGGATTTCGCATGCCGTTGAAAAAGTCAAGCCTCCATAACCGCGGAGCGCTGTCATCATAGCAATGGCATCTCGTTGAGCGCTTGTGGCATCAATGAGAGGGGCTGTGGCTGGTGCTGACTCATCCTCGCTGGTCATTTCTTGGCCAAAATGACCAATAATGGTTCGGATGGCTGGTTCAGCATATTCCCGAAGCCCTGAGGGGACGGCGTGATAAATAATCATTGATTAATTTTTATGAAAAGCCAATAAACAACTTTAAACAACTTATTACATGGCATCGACAGCCTGATTAACTGAAAAGTAGGAAGGTTTAAATGTTATCCTGTTATTTTCATTATTATTGTTATTATGATTATTTTATTATGATTATTATTAATAAGAATAGCCATACATTTTCGCGATATAGGCGAGCATTTTAGGTTATTCAAAAATGATATACCTATTTAAAGAATGATGCTACGACTTTTGCAACAAACTAAATCAAATTGACTTCTACTTACCATCCTGTAGGGCTGGGCGATATGACGATATTATATAAATATCAGGTACAGTTCATTAACGATACACTTTTTAAACGTATCGTGGATATCGTGATGTTTTGCCCAAGAGGCTTTTGTTGCGTCAATCTGGTCCACACGTTGACACTTTTGAACAGCGCCGCCCCACACACACACTACTGCATCAAAAGTTACTACTTATGATAACAAAGGCATTCGTTTTGTGGCATTGACGTTATATAGTTACACTTTCAATAACATCAGCGTATTTACATAGCAACGACCGAGGTCGACCTAGATATAGCAAGCATTAGCCGTTCATATCTCAGCCCGTGCTGACTCCGTTGTGCCCATTCTGCGGTCTGTTAATAACGTTTTCAATCAGACAGATGTATGGAAAGGCTTTTATTATAACATCCGTTGCAGTAAAATCATTATGCCTCCAGTCGTTTAGTTTAGCAGAGCTAAACGTCGGCCGCGGCGAGCTACCGCTGCCATTGTTGTTTTCATTGAGCTCTCCAATGGCGGAAGTAAAAAATGAATACGCGCTTGCCGATTGGTGCTAAGAACAGCAGGGCGGGTGCAAGCGATGTGACGTAATTGGCAGACGCGACTGTCAATCAAAATGATTCTGTTTGCCGACTGAATGAATATAAACGTTATTAACAGATTGCAGCATAGGTACAATACAGTACAGCTCAATACAACAACAGTCAACAGTGGACTGGAGGATGCAGACCAGAGAAAGACTTTAGTCTTGTTTACATCAGGGTCCCCCATTTTCAATTCATCATATTTCATATCTAAATCATATAATATCTCATTGCTAAATATATGCAATATATAATCTAATAATCCAATAATCTAAATCTAATATATAATATAAAAATGCTAAATGCATGGGTATTTTATTTTGTCTTTAATGTTAGCTTGCAAACTCAAATACTGTCTTGGTAAGCCTCATAATGAATTGTTTGGGGAAAAAAAGAAAAACATTGTGATGCGTATCGTGTATCGCCGAAAGGTCAGAAAATATCGTGATATCATATTTAGGCCATATCGCCCAGCCCTACCATCCTGTGGGTATCGCGAGGGGTTCAGAAGGACGTCGAAGCAGTTAAGCAGATCCAGGGAATCTTCAGGTAATCGGTCGTGTAAAGCATCTATTAGATGTTGAATGTAGCGTGCTCGGGCACTTTTGAAAGCCTGAACGGGCCGGTCACCTGCATGTGTCAATTTCACATCCTTGTACATGCCTCCCATGGAATCTGTCTGGAACCTCTCTTCTTCTGGACCTGGGGCATGTAGTAACTGTGTGAGTGCCGCGACTGATGCGTGAACCATTGGTCGGATTGCGGCCAGATTGACGTCCTCTTTCTGGAAAACCAAATTCAGTTTGGTCATCACCGGTAGCACTTCAGCCAGTGCGTGAGTCAAGGCGATGAAGGAGTACGACTGGATTTGACCCAGGATGCCTTGGGCTTGGGCATTTCCTCCCACAGCCTCTTCATTTAGCTCCATCACCTGAGCAGGCCAGTTACTTTTGATACCCTCCACTGCCCTGTGCAAGGATAGCCAGCGGACAGCGCACGGCTGCTTTAGGCTTGTCATGTCTTCATTGCTGAGCGCTGCTGCCATTTGACGGAGGCGATTGGTCCTGCTGGCTGAGTGCTTGTAATAGGAGTACACAGAGGCAATTGTGCGCTTGTAGGCTCCTACCTGGTCCACAGCTTTAGCAGCATCTAGCGCGGCCAGCGCAGCTCGGTGGGCACCACAGTGCACCTGAATGGAAAACGCACTCTCTCTCTTCAGAAGAGCACCAACTCCACCACGCTTCCCCATCATTACACTGGCCCCATCCGAGCCCAGGCCAGTGATGCGGGACAGCGCCACATCCCTCTCGTGGAACACCTCGGCCACTTTGTCAAATATACACTGTGCGGTCCCGGACTGCACATCATAATTGCCCAGAAAACACGTCTCAACTCTTCCTTTTTTTCTAACTTGACGTATACAATCAGCTTCTTGTTCACCGTGATATTTACAGTCTCATCAATTATAATACCAATGAAGTCACTCCCCTTTAGCTTTTCATCCAGCTGTTTCATCACAACGTCTTCCAGCGCCCTTTCCATGTCATCAACGGAGTCGCTGTGCCGGTAAATGCCGGCACACGTGACAAAATCTGGAGCCTTAAGTTCTCTCAGTAGGTCAGTCAACCCTACATACTGATGACATGCGATGTCATTTTTGGCCATGTGAAATACAACTTGTAGCTGAGAGCACAGCTTCTTGTTGGACGTTTCATTCGCTTTATCACAGTGGCCTTGCATTGCGTTTTGCTGCTGCGTTAGGTAGACGGCTGATATGTGGTCACTACACTGACTGTGCTCAGTGAGAGCCGAGATTCTCATATTCGTTGCTCCTCTTGTGAATCCATTCTTCCTCCCCGATTTCTCGCATTTTTCGCAAAACATTTTTTCTTCTGCATTTATAATGTCGCACCTCAGCCACGAGAATTTAACTTTCCACTCGGGCCTGAACGCTCGACATTTTTGTTTCTTTTCCGCGGGAGGAGCCACCACGGCATCAGCGTCAGCGGTCTCTGTGACTTCAAGTTCAGAAGATTCATCTTCGTTGTCATTATTAGACCTGCTTGTGCTTGGTTTCGTGAAATATTTACTAAGCTTAGCTTGTTTCGCCATCTCTCTCTCTTCCTCGTATACCTGTTTGTCGTTATGGTGGCCAGAGCGTGCAGGCTAAAAAAAAAGAAAATTAAGTTTCACATCTGAGCGGCGCCATCCTATCAGAGTGAAGCAACAATGAAACTGAAAATGGAATTATTGTTTTGTTCATCGCATAGGCTATTTAATTTTAGCCGATTTTAATACAATTCAAATAATAAAATTGTGCTTAGAGGAATTATTTTCACCGGACATTAAGAGCGGAGAGATTTAAATATTCGGACTTCAACATATTTTGCCGGTCAAATACCGGTAATTACCGGCTAACGGAAACGCTGGTATGGAATACGAGGCAGTCCAGTATTATTAGCTGAGTCCAGTACTAACACAAGCGACACATCTTCAGTGTTTACCAAAACACACAAAAACAGAAAGGTCCCGAGTCCAGGAAAATGCGAGGAAAAAACAGAGCATCCAAAAAAGTATGTTTCCAAAAACTCACCAAGGCGCAATTGCGCAAAACGATCTACGAGGCACAGATCCACGGATGGCAGAGAGGAGCAAGAGCGGCGACTTCCAAAGACGTTCTGGAGAAACGGAATAATATCAGGTAATTAACATTACATATCTCTTGTTGTGGAATGAACACAACATTATGCATTTAAACCGATACAGATATTTTCCGATATCACATTTTAATGCCAATATCGGTAGGCCGATAATATCGGACATCCCTACTTTTAACCTGTTAAGCTGTAGCCCTATTTTCAGAAACGTTGCCTAAAGGTACATGCCTAAGTAAATGGAAGATTGCTCCACTTCTACAAGGTCAATTTGCATGTTCTTGGTATCTAGGAACATCTAGGGACCTGGGGTATGTATTCCCAGTGTCAGAAATATTGTGTCTGTTACTAGGCTTGAGTAAATTGTAATACAAAAAAGGAGAATATAAATGATAAATTCCAGATTTTGCATCTGTGTCGGTGAATAACATAAGGTTATGTATATAACCAAGTTCTATGAGTTATGGTGACGCTCAGCATCATACTGCACTGTACTTCACTTCGTGCCCGAGCACTGAATAAAAAATTCCACCATGTACCTTTACATCCCAACATTCGTCTGGCCACACCCCCATCCGCTTACCTTCATAAGCAGGTGTGTGGTCACCTACTCGCCTCCTTCCCAAACTTTCACCACAAGGCGAGATCAAGGGCCGCAGCGGCGTCTGATGCTGAGCATCACCATAACTCATAGAACTTGGTTATATACATAACCTTACGTTCTATTTCGTTATGGATCTCGCTCAGCATCATACTGCACAAGGGAGGCTGAGCGAGAGCCATAGCCCGACAAATGTACCCTGTTGAGGCCCCCCACAACCATCAGACCGGGGAGGGCCGAGCCCCCCCGACCCTCCCTAATGGAGGATACCCCCCTATTGGAGGCTTACGGGAGGGAGACGGATCCGACCGTGCGAAGAGGAACTCAAGCAACCCAACGCACAGGGTGAGCAGACCGTGGCTTGACCCCACGACTACACACACGCACAAGCCGCATGCCACCAGGGAACGAACGGAAGGAACAACCTCGTTACTGCCCCCAAAATCACGGGGTCAAGGCTGTAGCAGCGGAGCGCGAAGGAAGACCCAGACCCACCGAAGGGACTGGATCCCCCGGAAAAAGGGGGCCCGGAGAGGTCAATGACGCCAGGCATCAAGACCCCACCAGGCGGTCACTCAGTGACACCCCCCCCACATCGCCAGCGTATTCGGACAAGGCCCCTCCAAGAGCGGGCCCTTTCCCCCCAATAGCACACCGCCTGGCACACTGACCCTGCAGAACAGGCAGTCAGCATGGCCGTAAGCACTCAAAAAGGTTAACCAACGGAAGCAGGCAGCGCACCGGGGAAACCAGGCAGCAGGCTGTAACCTGAGCCTGGAACACTGCGGACAAGACAGGCGCCAAAGGAGTCAGCTGAAAACAGCCCCCCCGGCGGAAGGGGCGTATGCTGGCGTTGTTGATCACCATGACAAAGCCTCCATCAAAAAAAAACCACCCAGAGGGGTCGAGGCAGAGAAGGCTGACATGATTGGCAGACGTCATGAACGTGCAGGGGCACACTCAACCGGGCAACCCGGGAGTTGACACTGCTCCAACATACCAGGGAATCAACTACCCTCTCGGTACAGACGGTGGTTGTTCCTATAACCCCTCAAGAAAAAAGGGTTATCCCAGGCCTACGGTATCAACAAAACTTTACTTCGGACCGGGCCCGGCGGCTCGGGAAGCACACAGGGTTACCAGAGGAGGTCCAGAAGACCACCCCAACAGCCCCCTCTTCGCCATGCGTGAGAGAGGAGCAAAGAAAGGAGAACCAGCCCCTTATGATAGTGACGGGTACAAAAGAGTACCCAACAAGGGTCTCCATAACACCTAACCCTGTGACACCCGGGCCGACCCGGCATTTTTCCCCCTGAAAAAAGCCCAAGTCCCTCAGGGTACCAGAACAGCAGATCTGCATCCCCGGCGGACAACGGGTTAACTGACCTGGACCAGCGTGACCAGAACCAGTCCCGTGCCCTAACCACGCCGACATGCCTACTCCAGGAGAAGGGGCAGATATGCGTGTTGATCTAAAACATGAAAAGAGGGCGCCACCCAGACGGGCCGGTTTGAACCGTGCTCGGTGGCCCACCCCAAGGGCGTGAGACCCCTCTACCTATGTTCTGATCTATTCCGTTAACATCCCCCAGATATGAACGAGAATTCATCGAGACAACCTAGTAAACTGGCACTCGGAAGAGACAAAACTCCATCCCAGTTGCCCTATAAAAACGCTGTTTTAATAACAAGCAACCAAGGCGCACTTAGCCCCTGCGTGATTCCCATCAGAAACACCCAGAGCCAGCACTTACATACGTGTCGAGACCCAAACACATCAATGGATAGTCTAGCAAGACACCAAACATTGTTCCTCCAAGTCGCCTGGGAGAACGACAAGGAGCCGTCGTGCTTCATGTTCCTTCCTCTTTTTATTCAAAAAAGAAAGAAACACAGACTGACATGAATCCCACGTGACGCAGCTGAGGGTACATTTTTTTTACATTTTTACATCCCACCACCCTCGCCACAGGGAGGAGACGGAAATCCCCAGAGAGACTTCCCACGCGAGCTGTATAGATTGAAAATAATATATTGCAACATTGAGCTATGTAACACTTGGTTTAGGGCTCTCCGAGGAGGAGGCACTGAACCAATACACACGCAACAATCGAATTGAATCGAATACACACACAATAGAGCAGAACTCCTTTTTGAAGTTCTACTCACCTTGACAATCTAAGGAGGAGGCTCTGAAACTCTGAGGAGGCTCCCTCACAGGGAAGGAGAGTCCGAACTCACAGAAGACACTTCTCCCCGAGGAGGAGCTTCGTGAGGAGGATCCATAACATGGACCTGAACAACCCACGGAAGTCTTACCAACAGAGACGCGCTCAGTGACGTACTCTATGGCGGGGGAATTTCCATGGTGCACACGCCCAATCTTCCAGGGCGTGGGACCAGGAAACTCCCCCCCCCCCCCCCCCCTCTTACCCTGTAACGTGCAGAACAGCAACGTGACAGGAACCTTGAAGGACAGGAGGTTTTAACCCCTGACCAATCAGAAAAAGGGGAGGAAAGGATTACCAGTTCACCCCTTTACGACCCCACACCCATGATACGATGTAATGACAAGTAGAGCATGACACAGTCATAGCCCGCTACATGAAGCATTGAACAGCCTCACATAGCTCATGTTATGCTATCTGATTTTTACTAAGGAAAAAACACAGAACAGAGAGGGCCCCCTTTAAGAGCCCCGGTACCAGACTTACATATGTGCTTCTGTGGGCCAAACCTAACCCAGTTATAGATCACAAGACACACACAACCCTTCATCACAACAAAAAATGGCAAAAGTACACAGAATACAGAATCCTCGATTATGTATTGGCCACAGGCCTTGCTAAGCACACATGATAAGTGACCAAACAATCTTTTCTTTAGGAAAAAATTGTTTCTCAAGCGGAAAGCACAACCCCAGCAATTAAGCAGAGGGTTACATCGTATCCCCACAAACACAGTGACACAATATATTGTAACAACATGTCTGAGAGGAGGGTGGGGAAGCCCCAGGGAAACCGGGGGGACCACCCCTCCTTCCTTACCCTTGATACGACCAAGTTGAACAGGTAACCCTGTTAATATGTGAACACACTGTTCATTGTCATTACAGGCTGAGAAAAGAATTCATTCCTCAATCACATGTCACTAAGCATAGCTTCATAGGTTAATTAACCCCCTTAGTTGTGAGTTCACGTTACATGAACACACAGTGACAAGACAATTCACACACAACACGCGTCGTATCCTCAATGTATTGCAGCAACACACATCGTTATCGGAAAACATCGTTATTACAAAACATTTAGAAGGGAAGGAAAGAAGAAGTGTTTAAAGTCCGGTCGGGACCTTCCTACCCTGAGCGCAGGCCAAGAGAACTGCAATCTGGCTAACGGGACACCGAAGTTGAACACAGCATCTCCTGTGTTGGCGACGAGGGTAGCGTCGCTGCGCCACCCAGCCGCTACATTTCTCCATGTTGACGCAGTCCTCGCTGGCAGGGCTCCCGGTGTAGGTTCGACTAACATCCTCTGTCAAAGATGACGTCGTAGTCAGAGTGTTTAAGGCATGTTATAGTCATAGAAAACGTTCAACAGTGTAGCATTAAGCTAACAGCCGTCCGACTGATAGCAACAAGCTAACGTTTACTAGCCTGATAAACACAGCGAGCTAGCGCCGCAGCTAACAGCTGACTGGCTAACACAGTAGGTCACAACTAGCATGCCAGCTAAGCAGCTATCCGACTGATAGCAACAAGCTAACATTTACTAGCCTGGTAAACACAGCGAGCTAGCGCCGCAGCTAACAGCTGACTGGCTAACACAGTAGGCCACAACTAGCACGCCAGCTAAGCAGCTATCACCTGAACTGTACACAACGACATAACAAGCCACACTTCAGACAGGCCGCTGTCCAAGTCCCTCCCCTAAGAGGGAAAAGAAAAAGAATGTCAAACACAGTTTTCAACGGTGATCCAGACATACAGCGGGGCCAGCACAATTCCCATTTCGGGCTGCAGCCGACTTTGAGCATGGAACTCCCGATAAAGAAGATCCTATGCCCACATTTCCTCGTTAGGGTGTACTTTCATTTTTATGTGAAAGGTGGGGCCTGCACGGGACAGAGAAGCATCCGCTTGAGAATCCTGGGTTCACCAGGACCTGGTCGCGGCCCACTAGATTGACCATCATGGGCGTCATACCAAGATCCTCCGACCGCCGTTTAAGCCGAGCAGAGGACCCCAGCCTGGAGTCGGCGTTTCGGAAATTGTCAGCTAACCCCCACAGCATCAACAACAACCAGAGCATTAAAACCTCTGGGTGGAGCAGCGGACATTGCGCTCGTCACCAACGCAAGAGACACCGGGTTCGACTCCGGCTGTCGGCTTTGCCTCCGGCTTGGCCCAGCCGTCATACTAACTCAATTGGCAGAGTTAGCAGGTGGAAGTCGATGGGTGGTAATCTGGACGTTGTGGAAAGCGACTCCTACAGGTCGGTTGGGGACGCCTGCACAGCAGAGACAGGAAATGGTGGGGGTAGTGTGAGCCTCCCACACGTTACACCTCGCCAATGAGAGTCCGCGCTGGCAGGTGAAAAGATGTGACAGGCTGCCTCCTCGTGTATCGGAGGGGACACGTGATGCAAGGCTTCTATCCTCCCTACAACCGGCCAGTGGGGGGCATATACGAGCAACGTTCAAGACAGGGGAGGGGAGAATTGGCACAGTGGAATTGGGATGGGAGAAAAATAGAAAAAGTGGATCAAAAAATTTCATTTAGCAATGTCTGTGGGAACCCTGTGGTTGGTTGGTGTGGTTTTAAAAGACATGATGGTTGGTTGGTGTGGTTTTAAAAGTCATGGGGGTTGGCTGGTGTCGTTTTAATGTAGGCAGGTTAGATGGTGTACTTGTAATAGGCATGATGGTTGGATAGTGTAGTTTTAAAAGGCATGGTGGTTGCATGATGTAGTTTTAATGTAGGGAGGTTGGATGGTGTAGTTTTAACTCAAGCACTTTAATAAACTATCAGCCTATCTAGCCCATTAGCAAATGCAATCACGTATAGGATCACAAGAGGATCAAAAGGATCAGCTGCCTCAGCTCTGACAGCAGATGCTGTTGCCCGCAGGCCATAATGTTGTTCTACTGCTGGTGACCTTTGAACTGGCACCATGTATATGAGCATCAGCAATGAGGAACAGTTTGTGAATCACCCAGATTCACAAACAGTTTTTTTGTGACAATAGCGATAGAAACAATAGAGAAAAATCTCTATCGATAGACATTTTTCTCTTGTGCCACGATATATATGGTAATATGGAACAGCCCTATGAGCTGGTATTACAGCCTCCCTAGACAATGAAAAAGGCTCAACAGGAGAAACATATGAAGGACGCCAAGACCTCAGAGTTGAAACAAAAAGAGGGCTTATTCAGAAACAAAGAAAACATCTTCAAAGTGACAAACAAAAAGGATTGGAGATCCCAGCCAAACAGAACAAAAGATGGGGAAGCAACTGGGCCAGCCACACAATGGGCGGTGCGAACCCAGCACTTCCCCCTGAACTACCAAAACAGTGGAGACTAAACTAAAGAGAGAGAGAGAGAGAGAGAGAGAGAGAGAGAGAGAGAGAGAGAGAGTCATCCTCAAGTATCCTTCACCCTGGTTGATTTAATTGACTCCAGGTGTGTCCCTGGAGAAGGCAGGTAGAGGAGAGAAATGGAGACAGAGAGAGAACAAGACACACACACAACCAGGCTGTAGGCAATAATACACATACAGGGCAGTAACAGCAGTTATGTAATAATAATAATAATACAACTGTATTTGTATAGCACCTTTCATACAGAAACTGCAGCTCAAAGTGATTCACAACAGAAAAAAGACAGGCATAAAATGAGGACATAAAATGCAGACATAAAATCACAGTTTTTCACACTAACATCCCAACAGGCCACCTTGTTTATGTAATGTATAAGATATCTTTTTATTAATCCCTCACGGGGAAATTCAAGTGACATACACATACAGCTCATCGTCTCATTAAACAGTCATCATTTCACAATCATTATATTTTTACAGTAATAACGGCACAACATAAATTCAAACAGGCATGTACATTTGAATAAAAATAAGGAAGTTCCAGGCACTCTTCTTGTATATAAAAAAGGCTTTAATAAATAGCTTAGTTCATATTAGAACCATTAAAAAACCACCAACATGTTTCGGCCTCTCTATCGGCCTTCTTCATGGCATACAGACATACAAATGAGTAACCAGAGCTATATACAAGGTGGAGGCTGTGCTAATTGCTCTATTGAGCTCAGGTGTGTGTACCTAGTCAGCCTGAGGTCTAGCTGTCACAATAGTATGTGCCTCTAGACACCAGAGGTCCTCCAACATCTAGAGACCAAAACAAGCATAAATCATCATATATACAATTTTAAACTAGAAAGGCAAAACACCAACACAAATTATTCCCATATTTACAAAAAGGACACCATATCTATAGTATCATTTATCCCTGGATATGACATGGCTTTAAGTCTATATATCCAGCGACTCTCTAGTTGGTTTAGTGCTCTCTCCCTATCCCCTCTTTGAGGATTGAGGGGGGCATGGTCGATTCCTAGAGCTGTAAAAGAAATAGAACTGTCAGCATGTTTATCCATAAAATGTTTAACTATAGCATAATCACAGTTTAGAACCTTAGCTGCATATTTATTCTCACTGAGGCGGTCCTGTAAACGCTGTTTGGTGCGGCCAACATAGAAAGCATCACATCAAGAACAACACAATATATAAATAACATGGGTAGTTTTACAGTTTATAAAATGTCTCGTTGTGTATACCTGCTGTGTTCTGGGTTGGGTAAAGCCCTTACATTTCATTACAATTTCACACTGTTTACAGTGGCCTCACTGAAACGTTCCATTAGGGACTTTAGGTAGCCATGTGGTTCTTTCCTCAGCTGGTAAGTGGCTGTGTACTAATCTGTCCCCTAGAGTAGGAGCTCTCCTAAAGGAACACACTGGGGGCTTCTTTCAGTGTTTCATCACATTTGATGATGTCCCATTTCCGTTTGATAATGTTCCGTATAGCGGGAGCTAGGGGTGGACGGTATAAACGGTACACGGTATAAACGGTATGAATTTGCTCTACGGTATGGATTTTGACTATACCTTGTAACCGGTAGAGCAGCTCTAAAATAGCAATGACGTCATGTAACCACAGCGCGACTATTTCACTCGCATTTGCCCCTAAAAATAGATAGAATTAGTCATAGATAATAGATATGTGCAAACTGGAAAAAGTTATTTAGGAGGCTTCGCGCAGTGGGCGTGTCAACACGCAATTGTCATTTCATAATAAACACATATCACCGCGGCGCACAGCAAGTTTCAATTTCAGTTCCTGGCATTTTTAACCAGTGGAGAAAGGTAAGATATTTCCCTATCGTTTTTCTTATATGAATTATTCTACGTTAATAAAACATACCTGGTGATCAACTACAGTTTGCTGTGAACATTATGATGTGTAGTGTTCTGACGGCTGGGCAGCGCGAGCTGGATGTTGGATTTTGCGCGAAGCATATGCAGCTGCAGAGCCGCAGAATCCACCATAACCCACCCATCTGTACCGGCACCGTGCAGTACTCCAATTCAGCCATTGGCAATTCAGCTGTTGGGTGGGGGGCGCTGTTGAGCGGTCCCCAGATAGAGCCTTAAAACAGCTGAATCTGCTGCTCTGCAGCGACATACTCTTTGCAAATAAGTCGTTGCGAGGTGGAGAGAGTCATCACGCAAACCCACGATAATGTTGCCGTCTCTCTCTGCCAAATTTCTCAGTTCTTCGCTTGATATAATTAATACAAATGTCTAATATAACGGAATTCGTTAGCTCATAAAAATGTGATTATAACAGACTGCTGTTTATTAATGTTGGGCGACTGCCCACAGACACCCATTTGATTTAAAGTCGGCAGCAGCACGGAGTCTCTGGACTTATTTTATTTGGAATATAATATACTATACGCAAAAGTAGCCTAGTTTTAAGTTAAAATATTATAAATCTACATGCCTTGAGGATGTCATTATTTATATAGCCTGCCTATCAGGCAAAAAAAATATTCTAACGGAAACACTGATACCGTGATATATACCGTTACCGTCTATGCTTCAAATTATACCGTGATATAAATTTTAGACCATACCGTCCACCCCTAGCGGGAGCCTCTGTACTGTATCTAGTGCAGAAATAGACCTGGTCATTCTTAGGGCTAGTGGTGGGCTTCCTGGTTAAAAGTGATTGGCGTTCTAGGGTGCTGGCCTTGGAGAGAGCTGAATCTAGGATCTTAGGGGAGTAGTTACGCTCCCTAAAGCGGGTATACATCTCTCTGCTCTGAGTTTCGAAATCCCTGTCATTGTCACATATTCTACGGAGCCTTTGGAATTGTCCAAACGGTATGTTCTCTATCAGACTATCTGGATGGAAGCTATTAGCATGGAGTATGGTGTTTTTGTGTGTGTCTTTGCGATAGATAGTACTGTGTAAAATAGCCCCTAGTATCTTTACTGATTGTAAGATCTAGGAAGTTGATTTTATTTCTATCGTATTCCAAAGACAGTTCCACATTTCTATTTGTGCTGTTCAGATATGAAATAACACCAACTCCTCCTCTGTTCCATTCCACCATAAAATCACATCATCTATCTAGCGAGCCCACCAGATTAATTTGTCGCTGTATGGATTAGGTGGATGAAACACAAAATCTTCTTCCCACTTGCCCATATACAGACCCGCATAGGAAGGACTAAAACAAGCTCCCATGGCACATCCTTTCACTTGTTTGAACAGATTATCCTGAAATAAAAACACATTGTTTTTTTTTTTTGATCGACTTTTTCTCCCATTTTTCTATATTTTCTCCCATCCCAATTTCGTATCATCCAATTCAACCCTCCCCTGTCACGGACGCTGTTTCTTGCCTCCCACAAGCCGGCTGCAATGTGGACTAAGTCATACATAGCACAAGTCCCCTCCGGTACTTGAGGTAACAGCAGTCGCATCTTTTCACCTGCGCAGCTCGATCTCTCAGTGGCGAGGAGTAACGTGTGGGAGGCTCACGCTGCCCCCGACACTTCCTGATTCTACTGCGCAGGCGCACCAACCGACCTGTAGGAGTCGCTGTCCACAACGCCCGATCCCCACCCATCAGTTTCCCACCCCCTAATACGGCCAATGTGTATTAGTACGGACGACCAGCCAAACTGAAAAATAAAAACACATTGTTATAGAGTGTCCATTCTGTGAGGTTTACAAGGAAATCTGTGGGTGGTTCTTGTGGCTGTGGGCGTTTGTCCAAATAGTGTCTTAAGGCAGCCGAACCTTGTCTGTGGTCGATTGATGTATACAGCGCTGTGACATCCATCACCGCTAATAATGCATTCGGGCCAATGTTGTTATGTCCCTTGATTTTAGTAAGGACGTCCGTAGTGTCTTGTATATAAGCCGGGAGGGATGGAAGCAACGGCTTGATGTAGAAGTCCACATACTTCGAAATGGGCTCTGTGAGGGAGTCATTTCCAGAGATGACAGGTCTTCCTGGTGGATTTGTAAGGCTCTTATGGACTTTGGGCAACATGTAGAAAGATGGTATACGGGGATTGGGTTTAAAAAGGAACTTAAACTCCTGTTCTGAGATCAAATCTTCTGCTTTGGCTTTAGAAAGCAGCTCTTTTAGTTCACCCGTTAGTGTCAATAGGGGATTCCTAGCTAAGAGGAGGTAATGGGTAGGGTCCTGTAGCTGTCGATAAGCTTCCTTAGTGTATTGTTCAATACCCCAAACCACAACTCCTCCTCCTTTGTCCACTCTTTTGATCACTATGTTTTTGTTGTCAGATAATTCTTTCAATGCTTCACGTTCTACTTTTGTCAGGTTATGTTTACTAGAGGTTGTGCTTTTAGCAAGGAGATTCTCTATCTCATAACTGACTTTCTTCTCAAAAGTGTTCAGTGTGGGATTCTGCACAGTGGGACAGAAGTGAGACTTAGGTTTGAACGGGGTGGGGCGGTGGCTATCTATACCAGACTGAGTAGAAGTTGCCAGTGTGGGAGATGCCTTGTACCATGCCTTTAAGTGGAGGTTTCTATAAAAACTAAACAGGTCTATTTTTAAGTCAAAGTCATTCACTTGATTGGTTGGGGCAAAGGTAAGTCCTTTAGATAAGACTTTTGTGTGTGTATCAGGCTACGTTTAGACGAGCGTTTTGGGATGGAAGTCTGAACAGAAACCGCAAAAGTCGTCTTGCGGTTTCACTTTTAATTTTGCGTTTAGACGAGCGTTTTGGGGTGGAATTCTCCGTGCAGACGAGGCTGTAACAACTCGAGACAACGGAGCCCCGCTGTCACACGATTGGCGCATATGTCACATGACGTGCTGTGAAGACCCGCCCTACTCTGCCTCTGATTCGCAGAGTGTGGGTGGGGAATGTGATTGGACCAAAGCAGAGTCACTCACACACAGTGGGTCCAGTCATAATAGTTGTGATAGCCGCGGGACAGATTCTTGTGTATTTAAAAGTACTGCCAATGTAGCCTTCAGGTGATCGCCATGGATAGAATCAGACATGCTTTGTTTACGCTTCTAGGCTACTGGCGCATGCCTGTGATGTAAGCAGTAGGCACGACGAGAGCCTTGACGACCCTTTCGTCATCGTTTTATGCGGTTTGACAGTTTAGACGAGAGCGCAAAGGTTTACCGTTTCTAGGAATTCCACCCTGGAAGGTGGTCTCACTTTTTTACGGTTTCACCCCGTAAAAACGCAGTTTCCGTATAAACGAAAGGCACATCTGAAAAAATATTTTTGCGGATTCACCTGCTAGCGTTTCCGTCTAAACGGGGCCTCAGAGAGCGCTGTACCTGGTTAATCACAGTTGCTGACTTCGACTCCGGGTGTAATAGTCTCGAGGTGGATTTCTTTCGTCCCCGCCTCGTCCTCTTCTTCCTCGGTATCCTCTGTTGGTTAGCCGATTGTCCCTTTTGAACGGGAAAGACGTTGGTCTAAAAAAAATTCAGTAGGTTGGTGTTGTGCATCAGAGTCATCGTCACTTGTGAGGTTGAACGACACTGTGCGGTATCCTCTGCGCTGGGGTTCCTGGTCACGTTGGGGTGTTGGTCTATGCCAGGCCTACACCTTCTTCTCTGTGTAGTCCTTCTCGTCCCTTTGGAATTTGCGGATCTTCTCCTGTTTGAGTGTTTGATTAAACTTGTTAAGATAGTCTTTCAATTTAGTTTCCAAACGTGTCAATTCTGGGTCCCCATTAAGGGCCGTCAGCCATGAGGCGAGTCGGCCCGGCAGGTGGCTGGTGGGCTGATGAAGCCTATACCGCCGCGGTATAGAATTAGCAGCGACTGGCAACATTGTTGCTGTTTTTTCTGTCAAGAATGATGTTGGGTGGTGGGGCCTTAGGGCCAGCCGACGTCAAAACATCACGCAAGGTTTTGAGGTTATTCAGCTTTTGACCTAGCCGCAAGCTATAACCGCAGGGAGGGCTAGGATGCTGTCAACGGTTGTTCACAGGCATTTTTGGTTGGAGCTCTCTCCCCTTGAGGGGTCTCCTCCTCAGGGCTCCCCCCTCCGTGGGTGGACCTTGGTCTGCCCATGGAGGCGTGGGCGGTATTTGACCTGGGCTCCATGCTGCCCCACACCGCGCAGCCAGAGGTGAGAGCACAGCCTCGCCAGCGGCTGCGGCGAGGCCCCCGGCCAGCAGCCATGTTTCCCCCGCCTGAGATACCCTGGACACAAAGAAGACAGGTGATCACAAGGCCGACAGCCTCGGCGGCCGAGGGATCGACTACATTAGATAAGCACGCCCTAAAAAACCGTTGCCGTCTAGCTGTGTCTAGCACGCTCTCCGGTCACTCCCCCCCCCCCAACGCTAGCGGGACACAGGGCTCTGATTTGTTCCCTTTGGCTGCGGGCCGCGTGTTTTCAGTGAAGCGCAAGCGGCCCCACGTTTCGCTTCTCATGGTGACAGGGGCTGACACCCAGTTGCTAGCTAGGCCTGGGTCTGCCTGTGAGAATGCTGTGCTGTCAAGCGGCTCCCACGCCACACGTTCTGCGTCTGTGTTTGGAGAGCCTGGTGTTGTGTCTGTTGACGGAAAAGGTTGTCAGCGGGGGAACTCGAGGCCCAGGAGGTCGCAGCGTGAGTTCCCCCAGCCCCGGCCTCGCCAGGCCGGGTATCACGTTAGGTTTACCGTTTCTAGGAATTCCACCCTGGAAGGTGGTCTCACTTTTTTACGGTTTCACCCCGTAAAAACGCCGTTTCCGTATAAACGAAAGGCACATCTGAAAAAATATTTTTGCGGATTCACCTGCTAGCGTTTCCGTCTAAACGGGGCCTCAGAGAGCGCTGTACCTGGTTAATCACAGTTGCTGACTTCGACTCCGGGTGTAATAGTCTCGAGGTGGATTTCTTTCGTCCCCGCCTCGTCCTCTTCTTCCTCGGTATCCTCTGTTGGTTAGCCGATTGTCCCTTTTGAACGGGAAAGACGTTGGTCTAAAAAAATTTCAGTAGGTTGGTGTTGTGCATCAGAGTCATCGTCACTTGTGAGGTTGAACGACACTGTGCGGTATCCTCTGCGCTGGGGTTCCTGGTCACGTTGGGGTGTTGGTCTATGCCAGGCCTACACCTTCTTCTCTGTGTAGTCCTTCTCGTCCCTTTGGAATTTGCGGATCTTCTCCTATTTGAGTGTTTGATTAAACTTGTTAAGATAGTCTTTCAATTTAGTTTCCAAACGTGTCAATTCTGGGTCCCCATTAAGGGCCGTCAGCCATGAGGCGAGTCGGCCCGGCAGGTGGCTGGTGGGCTGATGAAGCCTATACCGCCGCGGTATAGAATTAGCAGCGACTGGCAACATTGTTGCTGTTTTTTCTGTCAAGAATGATGTTGGGTGGTGGGGCCTTAGGGCCAGCCGACGTCAAAACATCACGCAAGGTTTTGAGGTTATTCAGCTTTTGACCTAGCCGCAAGCTATAACCGCAGGGAGGGCTAGGATGCTGTCAACGGTTGTTCACAGGCATTTTTGGTTGGAGCTCTCTCCCCTTGAGGGGTCTCCTCCTCAGGGCTCCCCCCTCCGTGGGTGGACCTTGGTCTGCCCACGGAGGCGTGGGCGGTATTTGACCTGGGCTCCATGCTGCCCCACACCGCGCAGCCAGAGGTGAGAGCACAGCCTCGCCAGCGGCTGCGGCGAGGCCCCCGGCCAGCAGCCATGTTTCCCCCGCCTGAGATACCCTGGACACAAAGAAGACAGGTGATCACAAGGCCGACAGCCTCGGCGGCCGAGGGATCGACTACATTAGATAAGCACGCCCTAAAAAACCGTTGCCGTCTAGCTGTGTCTAGCACGCTCTCCGGTCACTCCCCCCCCCCCAACGCTAGCGGGACACAGGGCTCTGATTTGTTCCCTTTGGCTGCGGGTGGAAGCGGCTGAAGGTTCCCATGTCAGTACTGGGGGACCTCGTCCTCTGGGGAGGGCCTGGGGTCACACATCACGGTCTTCACCGACGCCTCCCTCACGGGATGGGGGGGGGGCGTGTCGGGCCAACGCAGTAGGGGGCAGCTGGCAAGCCATGCTGCCCGGTCTGCACTACATTCAATGTGTTGGAATTGAAGGCAGTCCTTCTGGTCCTCAAACGGCTCGGTCACCTTGTGGTGGGCAAGCATGTTTTGATCAGGACGGACAACGCGACGTCAGCGTCGTATATTGACAGACAGGGAGGAGTGCGCTCCCCCCGTCTGCACCGGGCGGCGGTCGAGCTCTGGCTATGGGCGTTTCTCCATCTGCGCAGCCTGAGGGCTCTCCACATCCCCGGCAGGGAGAATGTGGGTGCAGATGTGATGTCGCGGGGCGGTCCTCACCCTGACGAGTGGGGATTACGTCCAGACATAGTCGGACAGGTCTGGGACCGATTCCGTGGCCACCCCGGGATTCTGTACGCATTCCCCCCCATACACCTGATAGCTCAGCTGTTGGGGCGGGTATGTCGGGAGCGCAGGACTTGATCGGGCCGGGGCTCAGCTGTGTGGTTCCCGGCCCTGATTCAGCTCTTGGTGGCCCCGCCGTGGCCTGTTCCGTGGTCACCGCGGGCCCTCTCTCAGGCACACGGAACTCTGTTCTGCCTCCTGTTCTGGGGAAGCCTCTAGGCTTGGCTGCTGAAAGTGTGAATCTGGTGGGGATGCATCTTGACTCTTCTGCGGTTAACGCCATCCGGTACGCGCGCGCTCCGTCCACTACCGCGGCTTACGCTGGGAAGTGGCGTATGGTCGAGTGTGGGGGCAGAACATTGTTCATCCACCCTCTCGTGAAACGTTTCCTGCTTGGTGCTCGGCGTCTCAAGCCTGTGGAACGTTCTCTGTCTCCGAGTGGGACCTCCAACTGGTCCTGGGCCGGTTGTCGGAGGCCCCATTTTGAGCCTCTTGAGCAGGCGCCATTGGATCGACTGTCTTTAAGACCGCGTTCCTTTTGGCCATCACCTCCGCTAAGCGCTTCCGATCAACTGTTTGTTTGTTACGGTGGCCCTCGCGCGGGTGAGGCGCTGTCCAATCAGCACCTGTCACTTTGGTTGTGCGAGGGCGTTGCCCTTTGCTATACATTGGCTGGACACGTCCCCCCCCCCGGGCTGCTGCCCTGTTAGGGGGGTCCTCGGTGGAGGACATTGGTGCTGCTGCCTCCTGGTCCTCCCCGGGTCCTTTCGTTAAGTTTTTCCTCGTGGACATGACTGGGGGTTCTGTCTCCCAGGCGGTTCTGAGGTCTGGGACCTCTCCTGCGTCCCGCCATTTGGTGGGCTAGCAGGGGTGTGTGGGTGTGGACCACGGAGTGCTGTGTCGCACGTGGTCCCGCCTGTGCTGTGCGTTCAGGGGCGCACTTTGGTGGAGTTGACTGCCTCCCCCCCTTCGTTAGGACGGGCGGGTGG